>NW_028270141.1:25999289-26302319 GCF_037043375.1 Chiloscyllium plagiosum | reverse complement strand
GTTTCCTAGTTAGCCAGAACCCCTGTTGTAAGCAGATGACAACAGCCTCCCCTCTTAAAAGGTCTACATGTAGTTTTGCCATGGGCCCCAGTTTGTGGCAAGTATCGTCCCTCTCCTTTCGAAGCACTGCCAGATGTCCCGTGCTCTATCATTAACCCAGCACCGTATTCTCGTCGTTGTAAGGCCAACAATAGAAGTCACCAGAAAATCCAATTTCCACTAAACTTTATAGGTCAGGCATATTTAAACTTAACTTAAAATTCTTGTTGCAATACCCTAGTCTCCACATTATACGTGCCTTTGTTTGTCCTTTACCCAAATAAGCTGTTTTCCCAGCAGCTGCCCAATTGTAGTGACAGAATGTGGTTGACATTCAATTGAAGATACTGGAGATGGCATTGGTGGGCACCTCAAGCAACTCTGCATCCAGAGGTCTCATCTGCATGAGTCTCGTCTGCCTGAAACCAACAAATAAACAGGTTGTAGGCTACCATTCTCGGTCTGGATAGCAAAAACCCAGGGCCATCTCCGACCCAATTGTTCTTTATCCAAGTAAGGCAAGCAACAAAATAGTAATACACAGCAATAATGGTAATACATCTGTGAGATCTCCTCCCATTCATATAAAGTTCAGTAAATACAATCCTTACCAAACCTCTACACACATCAGATCTACCATCCCAGGAATTAATTGGCTAAAGCTTCACTGCACATCCTCAACAGCAAGAACAGCCTTCCTCAGATTAGGAGACCAAAACTACACAAGATAATCCAGGTTTGGTCTCAGCAATGCCCTGTCTAATTGCAGCGAGACATCCTTACATCTGGCATTGAATCTTCTCACTATGAAAGCCAACATATACTTTGCCTTCGTTACTGCTTGCTATACCTGAAGCCTTGCTTTGAGTGATGTTCAGCACATGAAAACATTCATTGAACCTTCTCTTCTTTCAATTTGCAACCATTCAAATAATAATCGGCTTTCCTAATTTTGCTACTGTAATGTTAAGGAGAAAGTGAGGTCTGCAGATGCTGGAGATGGAAATGTGTTGCTGGAAAAGCGCAGCAGGTCAGGCAGCATCCAGGGAACAGGAGAATCGTTAAGGCTTTTAACTGCCTTGGGGTTCTTTCAGATTTGATCAAGAAATAGACTAGAACAAAGGATCTTACACTTTTTTAAAATGACTAACTCTAATAATTCAAATACTACATATTAAAAGATACACAAAGTATCTAATAACTGTTCTCACTGCTTTCTGATCACTTGCTTGTTAGTCCACCTGCATTCATAGCTAACTTATTCTCCACACGTCTTGAACTAAAACTGTCTATGCAGTGATTATAAACATTAATGCATGTGACCTCTCATATTCAGACATACCTCAAAACAACACAGCATAGATTATGACTCATTTACAATGTTCAGGCTGTTGTAATAGTTTTAACTAATATTTCCCTGTTTGTTGTAGTGGGCAACCAGTGAAAAGTACAATAGTGCTGGTAGCATGTGACAATCACATAAACCAGCGGGTAGCAGCAATTTACAGTGATGCCTGCTATTCAATAGATGAGTACAATGATTAAGGGTTAGTCAATTTCTCTCCCTCAAATGTTCTTACAGGCCTCTGCTTATATTTATATAATGTCCTACCAATCCCTTGTTGGTACTTGTGAATGTCTATATTTCTGGTTAACGACTCACTGACCTATATTTAAATAAATATTTGACCAAGGTTGATGGCAGACAATATATGAAGAAAGCACAAAAATCTCATAGTTGCCACTATGAAATTGTAAAATGTCAACATGTTCTGAAATCATGAAATAGTGCTGACTCTGATGTTGCCATGCAATTGTGAACTATCATTTGCTAAATATTTTTAAATAAAACTTTGTCTGGAGCTTGTGTGGTAGATGGTCAAATAAAAAATTCCTATTAGATAACTGTTCCCCTATGATGGGGATTGTCTGGCAGCTATGAATGTAAGTTCAATACAGACCTAAAAGTAAAGTGGAAGTTTTGGACTGTTATCAGCAGATGATACCATTTGAGGTGAATTGTAAAGAGACTAAAGCTAGATTACTCTCAATCTGAATTGATTTAAAGTTGAATTAGCCTTATTGAACCTAGCACACTGGATTCGTGGACAAGTAACAGATAATTTCTTGAAAAGCAAAATATGATACACAAAATAGATTTCAATCCCTTCTAGTGTTGTATGAATGCAGCTCCCATGACATGATGTGTTTGGCAGAGTTTATGCTTTAGCAGGACTTGACCTTCATGGATGGAAATGTCTGGCTTGTCTGGTGTAACTGGTGATCCTAAATAGAACTCATTAAAGTGTTTTACATTTTATGGTCATTCATCAATCCTATTCTAGAGTTATTGTCCTATTTCAAATATTTCTTTAGGTAGAGGTAACTTATGCCATGCAATTTCATTGTACTGTTAAAAAAAAAGTGGAAGGTATGAGATGCTGATTTGATCATTGGCAGAAGCCATTCCTACTCATGAGAGTAATGTGGAGGGGCCGGTGTTGGACTGGGGTGGACAAAGTTAAAAATCACACAACACCTGGTTATAGTCCAACAGGTTAATTTGGAAGCACTAGCTTTCATCAGGAAGTTGTGGAGAAGGACCATCTTTTGCTCCACAACCACCTGATGAAGGAGCAGTGCTCCGAAAGCGAGTGCTTCCAAGTAAACCTGTTGAACTATAACCTGGTGTTATGTGATTTTTTAACTAATGAGAATGTCAGACGAGTTGCCTTCAATGAAAAAAAAAGTTAAAATGGAGTTTAATACATTTTAATACATTAGAATTAACATGAGGACATTGGAAAGAAATAATTTGAACAAAGACTTCATCAGGTCTTTAAAATGTTGAAAAACATTGAGAATGTAGATAAACATCACATACCTTGAACTGGGAATGTAGAATAAAGGATACAGGCTTAAAGCACACTATATTTTAAGTAATAGAAGCTGTTGTGTTTCTTTTAATTAGTGGAAAAGCAAAAAATAATATAATATCAATTCCCTCTTTCAACAAAGAAATTAATGAACACTTAGTTTGAATTGAGTTTTAAGAATAATGTACAGAGATGATCAATGGAGAGTCATATCCCTCTAAGTTTCGCAATCCATCACCTATAGAGAACAGCAAATCAAGCTTCAATGTTAGTGATTGCCTTGGATCCGGGAGTTATACTTTGTCAAAACCTTCTTTCAGTAAATTGAATAACTAGGCTGCTGTGGATAAGTGCTGAGAAGGTGGATAAAATAGCTTGTGACTCACTCATAGAGTTGTAAAGGAAAATTAATTGAAGAGAACAAATAAAAAGAAGTTTGAATCCCCTTTAATGGGGCAAACAAAAAAAATCCCAAGGCCCTTCAGATATAGGCTTTGGAAAGAATTCTGAACAAGGAAGATAAAAAGGCTAAAAGCAGAATGCTTTTCTGAAGTTATCGATTTTAAGATGATTTTGTCTTTAAACAGTGTGGAGCTTGGGAGAGAATTCCAGAAAGCACAACCAATGAAGTCAGTGAAGGGGAATTAGAAGGGAAGGGAGGATGAGTAGAAAGCTGGAGTTGTAAGACCATGAATGCTAACCTATTGCAGACCTATCTTACTACACAAAGGAACCAAACAATTTATGATCCACTGTTCAATACATATCTCTGATTTGGGCAAGTTTTAATCTTTCTTCCATGCTAATAGCAATCTCACATGATTGTTTTTGCATTTGGAAGCGGCCAAATCTGTGAATGTAAACCTAAGCTTGGTTATCTAATCTTTCATTTTGTGGATTCCATTTTTTAAGAGTTACTCACTGAACAAACAACATGTGGAATCTTTGCACTTTGTACTATTTAAATTGAAGAATCTATATTTAAGTTACAAAATAAATAATTAGCATCAGCCAAATGAATGAAGTTAGCAGTGATGTAAATCAAATATCAATTCATGGCTTTTTGATCTTACCAAATTATAAATTGGAAAATTAAAAATAGGAAGGGACCAAAAGCTGAACTATTTTTACACAAAGGGTGATTTTTCAAAACCCATTGACTAGACAGACTTTTGCTGATTTTACAGAAATAGTATATCAGCTTGGACCCTTATCAGTTTGGAGTGGGAGTTGGAGGTGGTCAATCTTTAGGATTTCAGTCACTATAATTCCCTTCCACATGTTTTATGGGGATGTTCTTTTTTGGAAATTCAAACTCACTTTGAGGAATAGGTGGAAGAATTAGAGGTTGAAGTATAGCATGAGAATTAGGGAGGAAGGATATAATGGGACTGTTTAATTAGGAATAAAATGGCCTGTTCATCTTCATCTTAACAAGTATTTATTGCTACATTTATCCAAAATATATTTTTTAACATGACCTTAGCACAACAATGTTCTTTTTATTCACTCATGAGTCGTGAAAGTTGCTACCTGGGCCAACATTTATTGCCCATCTTTATTGCCCTTGAGAAGGTGCTAGCGAGCTATGTCCTTGAGCTGCTGATGTCAATGTGCTATAGGTAGACACATCATCCTGTTGTAGAGGAAATTCCATAATTTTGACCCAAAATTACTGAAAGAACAGTGTTACATTTCCAAGTCAGGATGTTGGGTGGTTTGGAGGAAAACTTGGAGGTGGTGATGTTCCGATGTATCTGCTGCCATTGTCCTTCTAGGTAGAGACATCATGGGTTTGAAAAGAGCTGTCTAAGGAACTTTGGTAAATTTCTGTAGTTCACCTTGTAGATAGTATGCACTGCTGTTACTGCGTATTGGTAATGGAGGGAGTGGATGTGATGCCAATCAAGAAGTGATATACCATACACATTATCTCCCTCACAATTAGAGTTATCACTATTAATAAAGAAAATCCGCCAATAACAAGACAGTAGATTTGGACAGCTATTGTTGCTGAAATATTGCCATGCTGTGCTTTGTCAGACAGAGGGAAACAACGTTTCATTATGAACTCTGGAAGTACAGCCTGAGGGACTAAATGGAACACACTATGGCATAGGTGACTATCTTCCCAGCAGTACCTGGTGCAAGAACTGCAGGAGAAAATTGGAAAGACACTTGTATCTATCAAATCAAACAGTCGAGGAGAGACATATTTAGAAAAATATTTCAGACCTGATTTCTGTCTTTACTGAACCTACCTGCAATTGAGGCAATAAAAGGATTGTTTGAAAATGTGGATCAGTTTCTGAACACAATTGTCTCTAATGAGACATGTGTTTTCATCAAAAACGCTTTGCTGGGTTGAAGAAGTGGTTATGTAGAATGACGAACAAAATCTCTGCAGTAATGATTGATCTGTAGTGCCAGTCTGCCACAGAGCATATGGAAACTCCTGTGGCATCTGCCGTGAAACCCTCAGTGGCACACATCAAAGGCAAAAAAGCTGCATCTGCCATGAATTCTTCTTCCGAGGCTTTGGGTGCGAATCTTCAAAAGGCTTTCTTGGCTAGCTGCAGTACATTGGGAAATTATCCAAACAAATTGTCCATTACTCACAGATGCACATCTTACAGGACAATGTGGCACAAGTGCATTGGCAGCAGGAGCTAACTGAAGGATGACAGGGATGCTGGCATGTTCTAATCAGATGGGGCCGATGGTTTCAGTCATTATAGAGATGCCTATTGCTGAGATTGTAGTCAGTGACAAGGCTGAAACTATCAAAGTTGATGCTATCATCATTTTCAATCAACATCACAGAAAAAATTGCAGATGCAAGAATAACTTTGTCAATATCAAGAAGTAGATTAGTTTTGCATCAACTTGCTGAAGGATGTTTGACAGTTCAGGGAACACATATTTTCCAGTTTTGAAGAGATAGCCAACTATATTTGGATGTTGCAAATCAAAGCTTCCTTCACCATACAAACAGCAGCCACTCATCATCTGAGTGTTGCAGTGGAAGGTCAGGGAGTTGTCCTGCAAAGACAGCTTGCTTTCAATACAGGCTGCAAGTGTGTCACTGGGCTTGCAGAGTTTTAGAGCAGTTCAGCACTCTATCACCCTGCACACTGCTGAGGCTTCACCTTGGGGAAGCGGCATGGGTCCATTGGAACACCACCTCTGTCTTTTCCTCAGGATAACGGTATTTGTTCTGTCATCGCCTCCATTCTGACAGTGCCCTTACTGTTGTCTGTCAGCCAGACCAGCTTGCTGTCACCCATGTTGAAATGGTGCATTCCGTATAACTGGGTCTTCTAGACTCTCCAAGTCTATCTTCAGCCTCATCCACCACGAATCGGCAGCCATCCACCAGGCGTGCAATTAGCACTGATTCATGGGACAGGTACATAGAAGACAGGAACTAGGGAATGCATGGGGATGACTTTCTATGCAACATGGCATGAGTTTATGTATACATTGGCTTGGAAAGCTTGTTTTGTGGTGGCTTTTGTTTTCACCCTATGGCCAAGCACACAAGGTGATTGTCAATGCCAAAGAAAGGTAAGGCATGTCAGACTATACGTGAATGGAGAATTCGGATTGTATCTGTAATTGCGCTCAAATCAGTTAAATGTAGCCTGTGTAAAACAAAGACTGTCATGAATGCTTCCTCTTTTCTCTTCTCTTCCTCATTGTAGTCTTGCTTCTCAGCTGCTCACTGTAAAGCTGGGTGTGGCAGGGCCTGTGACTTCATTATGACAAGGTTTCCAGCATGCAGTAAGCTGCCACAGCATCACCACTGCCAACTACTGCAGGACTCCTTCAGTGCAGTCCAGACAGTAAATGTGGTCTTTCAGCGCGCCAAATACCAATGCTGCACTGGAGTATAGCAGTGCGGCTTTTAGTAGTTGTACGCATGGATTGGGCACAGATTGAGTAAGCAGCCATGTCACCAGCAGGTAGCCCACATAGTCACCCTTTGATTTAACATCAAGGCACTGTGAACTGCTGTAGAACAAAGGCAAAGGGATATTTTTTAGTATCTGTAGAACTGTATACAAAATATATAGTTTTATACAATTATTGCTGATCACTGAAGATATTTAAATAAGTTATTTGCTACATTAAATCACTCCCCTTTGTTTTTTTTTGACACATGGTTGGGTAGCAAATTTGTTGAGACTGCAGATGTCATCATTATGAGACAAAACAAATTGTTTGTGTAGAATTTGAAGGCCAAGGTGACTTTTCCAGTCTCTGCTATTGCTGTATAGATTGTTGATCATTTTTCATGCTATATAGCTCTGGTTATGATTTATTTGATGCTATATTACTGTAGTTATGATTTCAAGAGTTCGTACTAGAGAGTCATAGAGTTCTACAGCATGGAGACAGGCCCTTTGGCCCAAACTGGTCCATGCCAACCAAAATGTGCATCCACGCTAACCCCATTTTCCTGCACTTGGCATATATCCTTCCTATACATTTCCTAACCATGTATTTGTCCAAATGCCTTTTAAATGTTATTAATGTACCTGCCTCAACCACTTCCGCTGGTAGCTCGTTCCATACGCATACCACCCTCTGAGTAAAAAATATTGCCACTCGGGTTCTCTTTTATTCTTTTCCTTCTAACCTTAAACTACCTTATTTTCCCAAATTTGCAAGGTGCAGGAGCTTGACTTCCTCTTTCTAATATTGTTTTCTTCTCTTTCAATCAGTTTAATTTTGCTTCCATTCCAGGGAAAAAAAAAACATTCTTATGCAGAAACAGTACATTGAATTATTTTCCAGGCTTGGATTTGTAGGATTGTTAAAGTTTAAGATCTGAAAGTTCTTAAGAGGAATCCATTTAGTCCACCGTAACTATAGTAAAACACTACTCAGACTCTTTAGGAAATTACAGAGTGTTCAAGTACAGCAGGATTGTGTGAAGGAGGGAGATATTCCATTGACCTCCACAAGTAGATGACATGCAAGTTTAGCAAATGGTATATGATACTGAGCGAACGTGCATTTCTGAAGTGGTCATTAACATGCAAACTAATTTTTTGGTTGTGTCTTTGAGAAATCATGAAATTGTAACAGATCATTCCTGTGGTTAACGGTTGCCTCTTACAAATAATTAAATAAGCTGTATTCACAAGACTGTTTACAATCCAGAGAATGGATGTGAGAAGACTCTATTCTAACATTATGGCACGTGAAGGGATAATAATTGGATTCTATTTGTTTGACAATGGTTGAGCTGTCAGGAACCATTTGTGAGGATAATGGACAGATGCGCTTTAGTCACATGGCAGAACTAATATTTAGATAAAGGTGATCTATCCAGGTCCAGCCACACTGACGCTACAGTCAAGAAAGCAAACCAATGCCTCTACTTCCTCAGAAGGTAAAGGAAATTCAGCATGTCCACAATGACTCTTACCAATTTTTATGGATGCATCATAGAAAACATCTTATCTAGATGTATCACAGCTTGGTATGGTAACTGCTCCGCCCAAGGCTGTAAGAAATTACAGAGAATTGTGAACGCATTCCAGTCCATCACAACCTTCCGTCCATTGACTCCATCTACATTTCCTGCTGCCTTGGGAAAGTAGCCAACATAACCAAAGACCCTTCCCATCCTCATTATACTGTCTTCCACCCTCTTCCATTGGGCAGAAGGTACAAAGTTTGAAAACATGTAAATCTGACAACAGATTTAAGAACAAATTTTTCCCTGATGTTATCAGATTTATGAATGTACCTCTCCTGTATTGGAGTTGATCTTTCTCTGCACCTTCCCTGTAGCTGCAACACAGTATTCTGCATTCTGTTCTATTGCCTTGATGTACTTCTGCAAGGTATGGTTTGTCTGATAAGCACACAAAACAATACTTCTCACTGTATCTTGGTGCATGTGACAATAATAAATCAAATCAAATTAAACATTGAATATGCACATTTTTGGAGCAGCAAAAGAAGTAACATCTAGATCAACAAAGGGACAAGACTCTGGTTAATAACCATCAGTGGGTAAACACTTGGTATTGATTTTGCTGCTTTGACTTGAGAAACTGAACCTATGTTTCATTTCACAACTTCAATTCTATCTTGTTTAGAATGGAATAAGATATATCTGCTACGGCATGCAATTAACTATAGCAAATTTGTCTTCCTAAACTTCTGAACCTTATTTTACAATAGATCACAAAGACACTACATCTCAGGGAAAAGCAAGTGTGATGGAGCATCTTTGGAAACCTAAGATCTAACTGCATGCTGACTTTTGTAATCACAATCTTTTATCGAGTCTGTGTGTTAGTTTGAATGAGTGTGATAGTGATTTTTTAAATTTACTTTGTTTATAGTGCAGAAGCATTGCTGGCTAGGCCAGCATTTAGTGCCCATGTCTAGTTGTCTTTGAGAAGGTGATGGTGAGCTATCTTCTTGAACCACTGCAGTCCACATCCTGTAGGTAGATCCACAATGTTGTTAGGGAGGGAATTCCAGGGCTTTTACCCAGAGACATTATTCAGGCCAAAGTGGCCCAATTAATTGTTGTCCTATTCATTATCTTTTACATTCAGTTCCTACCACACAGCAGTGTGAATCATAATTAGTTGCTTAACAGTGCAGTACTTAAATGTACCTTGAAGCAAATACATGTCTGCTGATGGACATACTGCTCTGAGCTTTGCAAGCATGGACATGATCAGCTGAAACATGGCTGCCTGCTGTGACTGGGCAATAGGATGTGCTGTTTGATATGGTATCCCAGTCACTGGAATGTCTGACCTTCATACCTGGCAGCATACTGGCACTGAAACTCACATATCAGCCTAGTCATTTGTGATGTAGGTAAAATGTATTTTCTTTTCAACTTGTCAGCAGCATCCAAGCTAACAGAAGGTCTTTTCATTGGCCCTTTCATATATCCCACAATTTTTGGCTATGAACATTGCTCAGTCAACTTCAGATTACCCTGGAAGGAGAAGGAATCTCAAAACATTTGAACAGGAGATTAAGCTAGCTGTCTCACGCTGCTACTCTACAGTAAATCCATGAGGCAATTTCAGTGCTAACACCATTAATATGATTCTGCTATTGGACATCATGTATTAAATATTCTGGACCACTTTATGAATTACACCAGAAACAAATTTAAGATTATCATTTGGGCCCACAGAGTCATAGGGTCATAGAGATGTACAGCACAGAAACAGACCTTTCAGTCCAATTCATCCATGCCCACCAGATGACTAAATTAATCTAGTCCCATTTTCCACCACTCAGCCCACATCCCTCTACAGGACAAAAGTGAGGACTGCAGATGCTGGAAATCAGAGTCTATGTTAGAGTGGTGCTGGAAAAGCGCAGTCGGTCAGGCAGCATCTGAGGAGCAGGAAAGTCAACATTTTGGGCAGAAGGGCTTTTGCAATTTTCCTGCTCCTCGGATGCTGCCTGACCGGCTGTGCTTTTCCAACACTCTAATGTAGACCCCCATATCCCTCTACACCCTTCCTATTGACATATCCCTGTAGATACTTTTTAAATGCTGTAATTGTACCAGCCACCACCACTTCCTCTGACAGCTCATTCCATACATGCACCATCCTTTGCGTGAAAAGGTTGCCTCTTACATCCCTTTTAAATCTTTCCCCTCTCACCCTAAGCCTATGTGTTAACATGCAAGTCCTTGATTTATTCACAGAATACAAATTTGCACATATGTTGCTCCATTCTTATTAAAATAAAATGGGGTCATAGATGCTGCCAATTTCTGCAGCTTTCCCTTGAGAATACCCCAATTAATTAGAGTCTACCTGCTGGGTCTGAGAACTAAGGTTGACTGTTAAATGTGTTTGCATCTCCTTGCAAACACTAACCCACTTAAACAGCACCTTCTTTCCATGATATTATAAAGTGGTGCCCCTTTTCTCAAGTTGGTTTCTTGCATCTAGTCCTTATTAATACAAAACAAAAAGCTTTGACATTTTGTCTCCTTTTAGCAATGTTTATGTGCATACCAAGTACAAGCTGTAATGTAGTACTTCACCAAGGTCCATCCAATATTGCCTTCTGAACATGTGATCTTCACCATCTATAAGTACAAGGGCAGCAGATGCATGAAATAATTCTCTCCAAGTCACACAATATCCAGACTACGATTGGATGACCATTCCTTCCCTGTTGCTGGGTCCAAATTCTGGAACTCTTACCCTAATAGCACTATGGGTTTAGCCTAATGACCGTGAGGTAAAAGTAGACAACTCACCACGACATTCTTGAGGAAAGTTAGTGATGGGCAATAACTGGTAGCTTTGTCAGTGACATTCACATCAAAAGTATCAATTTTTAAAATCCAAGTGGGAGGGTAGGAGGCACAAGAGGTCCACACATAATTGAGACCAGGGAGGCCAATTGATGGATGGTAGGCCTGAGGGGAACACTCATGCTCATTCTGGTTCACAAGGAGTTTAAAGACAAATAAACCTTTGCATCTTATCCACATCTCTTCTGATCAGCCTCCTCCACTATTCCTGAAGAAGGGCCTGTGCCCGAAACGTCGAATCTCCTGTTCCCTGGATGCTGCCTGACCTGCTGTGCTGTTCCAGCAATAAAGTTTCAACTCCTCCACTATATCATTGCTGTCAGGCAACAGATGCCATCGGATGTGACATATCAGGTATAAACTTGACGTGGAGGTGCTGGTGTTAGACTGGGGTGGAGAAAATCAGAAGTCACATGACATCAGGTTATAATCCAACCGGCTTATTTGATATCACAAGCTGTCAGAGTGCCGCACCTTTGACAAGTGACTTCCCCTGATGAAGGAGCACTGCTCTAAAAGCTAGTGGTTTGAAATAAACCTGTTGAACTATAACCTGGTGTCCTGTGACTTCTGACTAGGTATAAGATTGTTGCAGTACCAATGATGTAGTTAGGCTGTGACTTCTGAAATGATAAGTAGGCCCATTGCTTCTGGTTAGTGAAAAACTTGTGCTAGCCCATGTCTTGAGTTGCTCAATCTGATAGCTAAGTGCTTTAATTACAGACCAGGGTAAATCCTGGAAGTAAGTAAGAGATTTTCTGCAAACTTAAAAAGAGTAGGAAGTAGTAAAGGAGTAACATCAGATTGGGCAGGAAGTAATGGGTGGAATGCTTCAGGGCTCAGAGCTGGGAACAAAACTACCTTAAATTCATATCAATGCCCTTGATTCAGGAACTCAATGCAAAGTGGCTAGATTTTCAGGTGGAAGCAAACCAAGAGGAAATTGGTGCAAATGGCTCACGATTATCAAAGTGAACTGTTTTTAAAAATTGAAGAGGTCACAGGTTACATCAAATGCAAGCAAAGATAAAGTGTTGCAAGTTACAATGATAAAAATAATGCACTAATGATACATGCACTGCACAAACAGTGCTGAAGTAGCTAAGGATGAAGTTAAAAAGGCTGGGGAGTTCACAAAGTATTAATCGGTGCAGATAAGCTGAACACAGGACATTATTTCAAGGTTAAAGCAGGATATAAATTTAAGCTAGTGAAAGGAAAATGTAACACGTATATACTTCACTCAAGCAATGAATAAGAACAGTATAATCTGCCTGACCAAAGAGCTTAGGGATGTTCAAAATGTAATTAGACACTAGGCTTGGTGTATTCGAGTCGTTGAGTGATTAGCTGGGTAGTTATTTCTTATCCTTGACTCTTTTATGTTCTTGTGTTTGATATATGCTATTTATGTCACTAAAATTTTGAGTAGACTAAGAAGTAGAGTACTCTTTCCTTCAATCTCTTATGTTCTCATTGTTTGCAAGATTTAAATGGTATTGTTTCTCAGTAATCCTTTCTCCAAAGTTCAGGACTGAAAGTTTTTCTTCTGAACCGAAATTCTAAGTTCCCCTGAGCCCTGGCCTGTATTGATTGTAGTGATTGGAATTCCCTAATATGCTCAGGCTAACTTTAGTTTAAGAAATGTTACCATTTTTTTTGTCAGATTTAACACCCATTTGTTTTACTATATTGCTGCAAACGTCCAATCCAACATTGACAGCAATGCATTAAGGTAATGAGAATATTACATTTTCCCACCAAGGGTGAGCAAGTTGAGCATTCTAACCACCTAGACTTGTTCCTTTCTCGCGGACTTTCCATAGCCATTATGGAAGTTCTAACACACAAGAACACAGTCATTTATTGTAACTTTCAAATTTGGTTAGACTACAGATGGAGCTCTGTGTACGTCTAGTTGCCGTACTAAGGAAGGTTATGATTGGACTGGAGGGAATGCAAAGGAGATTCACCTGGATGTTGCCTCAGATGAAACATTTTAACTATGAAGAGAGGCTTGAGTTATTTTCTTTAGAGCAGAGAAGGGTGAGAGGGGACATGGTTGAGGTGTTTAAGATTAGGAGGTGCATGGACAGAGTGAATAAAAACAACACCGACTCCCACCCCCCAGATTGAAGGGTCAATATTGAGGAAGCATAATATTAAAGCAAAAACAAGGAGATTCAGAGGAGATTTGAGGAAAACCTTTCATGAGAGCGTGGTGAGAATCTAGAATGCACTACCTCAGAGGCAGTTGAGGTAGGAAAGTTCACAATCTTTAAAAAGTACTTTGAAGAACACTTGAAATGTTATAACATTCACACTGGCTCAGTGGTTAGCACCGCTGCCTCACGGCACTAGGGTCCCAGGTTCGATTCCAACCTCAGACGACTGTGTGGAATTTGCATGTTCTCCCTGTGCCTGCGTGGGTTTCCTCGTACAGTCCAGGTGAATTGGCCATGCTAAATTGCCCATAGTGTTAGGTGCATTAGTCAGAGGGAAATGGGTCTGGGTGGGTTACTTTTCAGAGGGTCGGTGTGGACTGGTTGGGCCAAAGGGCCTGTTGCCACACTGTAGGGAATCTAATCTATGGGTCAAGTGCTGGAAGGTGGGCCGAGTGTAGATTTAGAGTAGTTTTTGTCAGTGCAGACCTGATGGGCTGAAGAGCCTCTTTAGTACTATATGATGCTATGAATAATGGTCTGTTGCTGTTTCGTCAATCTTATGATATAGAAAGGTCAGATTCCTGGGCAGGTAGCTATATTACTCTCTCTAGAGTCCTCTCAAATCTGACCCAAGTAATCTTCACTTTCATTCAGAAGTTATTACCTCACACAACTACTGATTTCTTTATTAGTGTCAATGGTCAACAACAGAGCAATCTCTCTCATGGCAGGAATGAGTCAAGCTGAGGTGTCATATCTCTAGAAGTTTTCATTTTCTGGCTCTCAATTTTCTTGGTGTCAGTCAATATAACTGAATAACAGATTTCACTTCACACCAGTACTGCAGCTATCATATGAAAGCCAAGGAGTATGTTAAACTTGTATACCACATTGATTAGATCACACTGAGCATACAATCTCCACTTTTTAAGACAGTTTAGAGGCAGTTAAGAAAATGCATGATAATTTCCAAGGCTATTATAGACTTCATAGCTGCAATAATCAGAATACACTGAACAAGCTAGCAGCTTTTTCCACTAGAAAAGAGCAGATTCAAAGATGACTCAAGAGGGACCTTTAGAATTAACAAGGTGTTTGCTAAAGTAGATCTGTGGAAGATGCTTCTACTTTTGTCAGTGTTAAGGCCTAGAGGCCATCAATGTGAAATTATCACTGGTAAATAAGGAATTCAGAAACTTATTTACTCAAAGGATTCAAAGTGTGGAAGTTAGTATGACATGAAGTTGGTTGAGGTAATTGGCATAAATGCTGTTACAATCAGACCCTGGCTGAGGTTTAACAATTAGTTACTGCTCCAAGTGGAATACCCCAAATTGTCAAGTTTAAGGTGAGGAGAATTGAACTGACTCACCTTCTTCATTCACCTACCCCCTCACTTGGTTGCTTTGACTAGAATCTCTTCCTTTGTCGATACCTTTCTCACAGAGCTATTATTTTTTAAAGGAGCCCATTTAACTAGGCTTTGTTTTGTTAACAAAAAGTAAGGGTTTATTAATTTCTACAGGTGAGAAGAAATATTATTTCATCACCCATGCACACAGATTAGAATTAAGAGTTGAGAGCAAAGACTTGAAAGAAAAGAAAAAGATTATATGGGTCAGTCTCTGAATTGGTCATGAAGAGCAGATATATTCATATTACAACCATTACAGGGTTGCACCCAAAATGATGTTGCTGGCAGTTGAGTTTTTTAAATTCGCGATCTTTTAGGCTAAAGGCAGTTCCTTTCTCCTGATTACTTGTTTAACTGGTTCAGAGCATTTGAATGAGGAGAAGGCGTTTCTCTAACTATAACACGGGGGAATGAGGAGATAGTTCTTGAATGTAACCTTCCAAATATGCTCACACTTGATTATGGTTCAATCTCACTGGTCCTCACCATGAAGTTCAAACTAGCTTTTTGTAACCCCTGTGATAATGTATTCTTCAATGAGAAAGCACAGAATACGACTGCAGTTTCCAGCAGAACCATTTGAATACCTTTTAGAGTTACAGATTAATATTCACTATACTCCCGACCTCTGATTGTGGCAATGCCTTTACAAAAAAAACTTACATATGAGAGAGAAAGGAATAGAAGGATTAATTGGCAAAATTGGGTGAGGTGGCTTGTTGCAGAGCTTAATCATCAATGACTGGAGCAGTATGGCCTCTATAGGATGTAGATTGTTTTTAAAATAAATTCATGTAATCTTGCCTGAATCAAATGTTAAGGGGATATTTAGTGGAGGGAGAGGGTATATTGGAGTGTAGTGATTCTAAAGTAAGATGTCTCAGGTTGATTTGGCTGAGAAGAGAATGCCTAACTGATTATGAAGTTTCTTAATTTATTACCATGTTTTGATAACTTGGGTGCTAAAGTGGTGGGAAATGAATTTTATTTTTTCAATTCTGTCATGCTCTGTTCAGTTGTTTTTAGAAGTCAGAAAAGGGTTTTGGATATTGAATTCAAAATGGCATTTATTAAAACCCATGTGATTTCTGCTGAATGCTCAGTGAGCAACCTGCCAAGATAATTGCTGTGCTCTTTGCAGGTTTGGGTTTTATGCCTACCAGAGAGAGAAAGAGAAAGAGGCAGAAACATATTGATTGCAGGGCCCACAATAGCAGAGTTGTTGTTATTAGCAAGCTCCAAGCAATCAGGGTGAGAGAGAAATCCTGAGATACATAGAAATCAGTGAGAAAAGAATCTTCAGACCCAAATGAGATTGTCAGAGATGAAGACAGACGTTAATTTAGCAAATCCATATTAAGTAACAACTCATTTACTTGCAATCCGTTTTAAGGGTCTCCAGGAAAACCATGTACTGAAGAAAATAGTGTCTAGTAAATGTACAGAAATTTGACAGAAGGAAGCTGATTATGACTGTGCCAGCTGAGCAAGAAACTTTATTGTGAATTAGACATGAGTCTTCACTGAGGGTTGAGCATCTGTAAAGATACTGCTGGTATCAAAGTGACGAATCCTGCTCTCTGATATTCGTAATAAGATCTTTCATCTATTTTTCCTTTTGTAATGAACTATAGTTCATCCTTTTGTTTGGTGAACTAAACCTTTATGTTTTTTTTAAATGTATAAGTATAAAATGTAAATGTTAGCAGTCTCTTATGAATATATTAAATGACTGATCTTCATGTTAAACAAACAAAAGATAACATTTTGAGTCTATCAAGCCAGTTTTCACTCCAGGATCTAACTTATCCAATACATTACCAACAGCTAAGTTCATAATAAAAACTATGCATATTGCAGGAGAAAAGAGTAGATAGAGTCATAATCATAGAGATGTACAGCACGGAAACAGACCCTTTAGTCCAACTCATCCATGCTGACCAGATATCCTAACCTAGTCTAATCCCATTTGCCAACACTTGGTCCATATCCCTCCAAACCTTTCCTATTCATATACCCATCCAGATGCCTTTTAAATGTTGTAATTGTACCAGCCTCCACAACTTCCTTTGGCAGCTCATTCCATACATGCACAACTCTCTGCTTGAAAATCTTGCTCCTTAGGTCCCTTTTATATCTTTCTCCACTCAGCCTAAACCTATGCCGTCTAGTTCTGGACTCCCCACCCCAGGGAAAAGACTTTGTCTATTTTTCCTAACCATGCCCCTCATGATTTTATAAATTCAATAAGGTCAGCCTTCAGCCTCCAATGCTCCAGGGAAAACAGCCCCAGCCTATTCAACCTCTCCCTATAGCTCAAATCATCCAACCCTGGCAACATCCTTGTAAATTTTTTCTGAACCCTTTCAAGTTTCACAACATCCTTCCGATAGGAAGGAGACCAGAATTGCACGCAATATTTCAAAAGTGGCCCAACCAATGTCCTGTACAGCCGCAACATGAGCAATAAAGGAAAGTATACCAAACACCTTCTTCACTATCCTAACTACCTGCGCCTCTACTTTCAGGGAACTGTGAACCTGCACTCCAAGGTCTCTTTGTTCAGCAACACTCCTCAGGACCTTACCATTAAATGTATAAGTCCTGCTCTGATTTGTTTTCCCAAAATACTACACCTCCAATTTTGGTGTCACCTGCAAACTTATTAACTATACATCTATGAACTGGGAAGTTTTGTAGCTGGAGTGAAAGAAGGGAGCTTAAGACTGGAGCTCAGAAGGGCAAAGACACATCAGGAATTACATGTACAGCAGAATACAGCAATTTTTTATAAATTTAAATGAGATTTGAGGGTTACTTATAGTTACTATAAGCCATTGAATTCAACAAAAGTACATGAAATGAAAAACAATTTCAAATTTTTGTAACAAAATTACTTCCTGTTTTTCTTGTGGGAGCCTGTCTTTGAATAACATCCAAATAAATACTCAAATTGATGTGAAAATAAATAGTTACTTTCATTCCAGACTGTCTGGGATATTCCATTTAAAAGCTAGAAAGGAAAGCCAAGTTAAAATGCATTGAAAAGTAATTGCTGTAATGCTTTTTTTCTCCATTCAAGGAATTATCTAGTATTAAGTTAACAACTTGTGAATACCAGGAATGTCACTACTGCAGGTACAAGCAGCAAGAAGTTTATCTAGAAGTAAAATGCCATCCAGATGCCTTGAGAACAGCTACTAAGGCATTCTCAAAGAAAAACTGTACACCGACCTTTCAACTATGACCATACCTTACATTGATTTAAAATTAGATTTTCTTCAGGAGGGAAAAAAGATTAAATCTGATGTGATAAATAAAACATAATAAAACTTGTGTCTAATGATCAGCAATGCCACTAGGTTAGAAGAAAGATCAAGTATATCTGCCCTTCTCCTTGTAGTCTGAAGTGATGTTGATACACATCATGACCAGACTTCCATCAGGACCAACTGTGTCCCTTTTTCTCCTGGATGTAATAATAAGAAAGACACAAGCTGTTGTTTGAGGGAGTAGAAGTAATACTCTTCTAATCATTGTAAATAGTGATAGCCTTCTTCACTCTTTCTACAGCTTGGAGTAATGTAGTATTTTATCATAGTTCAGATAGATTGCTAGTCACCTTCATAAATAAGCAAGTACTGTTTGGCACTGCATCAATCATTTGGAGGTTTGGACATATAGATGTGATGTGGTGAGAAACCTCCACTTTTCCACTCCATATTCTCTAGGCTGTGAGTAGATTAAGTCACTTCCTCAATGAGAGTGATTGAAACCTGGCCACTTTCATAGTACAAAGCAACAGCCTTGGTCAGGCAACCTAAATCTAGTGGAGCACACAGGGATCAGCCCTGGAGCCACAATTATTTAAAACATTTATTGGTGAGTTGGATGAGGAAGGTGAATATACTATAGTCAAGTTTATGGATAATACAAAATAAATTGGGTGATAAATTGTGAGGATAAACAAAGAGGGATATAGACAGATTCAGAGAGTGGGCAAAAAATTGGCATTTGGAATATAGTGTGGAGAAATGTGATAGGATGCAGGAAGAATGGAGGTGGCTGAATATTAATTAAATGGCAAAAGATTGCAGAAAGCTATAGAATAGAGGGATTTGAGGGTCTTTACCATGAATCACAAAAAGCTAACATCCATGTTCAGCTGGTAATAAGGAAAGTAAATGGAGACATGTCCTTTATTTCGAAGGGAATGGAATATGAAAGTGGGAAGTCTATTCTAAAACTGTACAAGGGATGAGTCAGGCAACAACTGGAATAATGCAACCCCTGATCTAAGGTGAGATAACTGGCATTGAAGGCAGTCCAGAGAAGGTTCACTCAGCTGATACATCTATGGAGGTACTGTTGTATGAGGAGAGGTTGAGTACTCATTATAATTTAGAAGAACGAGAGGCAATCCTATTGAAACGTATAAAATTCTTCTGGGACCTGACAGGGTGGATGCGAAGAAGTTAATTCCCGTTCTGGAAGAGTCTCGGACCAGAGGAAATAATTTCAGAATAAGTGGTTACACATTTAGGACAGAAATGAGAAGTTCCTTCTCTCCCTGGGTAGGGAATCTACAGATTTCTTTACTAAAGGAGGCTGTCAAGGCTGGGTTGTTAAGTATATTCAAGGCTGAAGTAGACAGATTTTTCATCAGTAAGGAAATCAAGGGTTATAGGAAAAAAGCAGGAAAATGGAATTTCAGGATGACCAGATTAACCATGGTCTCATTGAATGGCAGAACACAGTTAATTGGCTGAATAACCTACTTCTGCTCCCACATCTTGTGGTTATATCGCCTAATGTTACCAAAATAGGCATTCAAAGTGTTGTTGGACACTAGGAAGAGAACAACAATTTGGTGAATGGGAATGCCAGGTGAGTGGAAAGATAAAGAAAAGGAAATAACTTAAATAGAGCTTGCACCTTAGTCAATTAATCTATTCAATGTCCACAAATGCTGTCTTTATAAGATGGATATACTACAAGTTAAAATCCTCCCTTGTGTGGATGTCAGAGTATTAGATTTTCTGACGTTGGGTGAACAATTTTTTTCACTCACTGCAGACGGTGAAAAAAAATCACCCCTGTCTATCATAAGAAACATCGTAACCATTGTTCCCTAGCACAGATATTTTATTATTGGAACAGATGTACGTGATCTGACTACACAGATGGTCTTCCAGGCAAAGTTCATTGTAACCTGGAAATTTATGTAATTCACTAACACTTCATGATCCTCTTTCTTTGGTTCATTCATGTTGAATCCGATGAAACAATCTGAATTTTCAACAAAATTTGCAAAGGTCGTGCTGTCTGTAACCAAGCATGACCAACCGAGACAGAGCTATTATTAACACAATAAGGTTCAATGATCTTATTAAAGAACATCTTCTAACACACACACTTCTTAAATTTAATGATTAGATAGAAGCCCCAACACACATTCTATAATACTGAAAATCACTGAATAATTTTTCATGAAATAAATATTAAAACATTTATTTTTCAACTAGTTATTGATTGATCAAATAAAGTTAATTCATCTCTGATAAATTCAAGTGTGTTTGCATAATTACAACAGATGCTGATTATACAATTGAATGCATAATAAATAAATTATTCATAGGCAAGAGACAATTATATCAATACTTGTGTGATCATTTACTTAATTTTCAAACTCATTACATGATTGGCGGCATTGATCATTGTTATAAATTTATGCACTGAAAAGGCCATATCTCTTTATTTTTCTATATTTTTGATTGTGAAGTGGGAAAAGGACTGCTTTAAAAAAACAAGGATTGTAGAAAGGATTACTAGACTTACTGAAAGCAATTTACCTGATACTCATTATAAGTGCTGTTTGTATTGCTGATTGTTCAAGCTGGAGTCAGGACTGTGTGTATGAAGGATGATTCAGCCAGCAACTGATTCAGCCAGCTGATTGGTCTATGGCGTTGTCAATGACAAAGGCCTTCTGCCTGCTGATTGGTCTGTGGAGTTGTCAATGGCAAAGACCTTCTGCCTGCTGACAAAGAACAAAGAAACTTTACAGCCCAGGAACAGGCCCTTCGGCCCTTCAAGCCTGAGCCGATCCAAATGTACTACCTAAACCTGTCGGTCAATTCCTAAACATTTGTATCCCTCTGCTCCCCACCTACTCATGCATCTGTCCAGACGCATCTTAAATTAATCTACCGTGCCTGCCTCTACCACCTCTACTGGCAATGCGTTCCAAACACCCACCACTCTCTATGTGAAGTACTTGCCGCGTGTATCCCCCTTGAACTTTCCACCTCTCACCTTGAAAGCATGACCTCTGGTTATTGAATCGTTCACCTTGGGAAAAAGCTTGTCTCTGTCCACCCTGTCTATACCCTTCATGATTTTGTAAACCTCAATCAGGTCCCCCCTCAATCTCCATTTTTCTAGTGAAAATAAACGTAACTTGCTCAACTTCTCTTCATAGCTAGAACCTTCCATACCAAGCAACATCCTCGTAAACATTCTCTGCACCCTTTCCAAAGCGTCCACATTCTTTTGGTAATATGGCGACCAGAACTGTACACAATATTCTACCGAACCAATGTCTTGTACAATTTTAATGTGACTTTCCAGCTCTTATACTCAATACCCCGTCCAATGAAGGCAAGCATACTATATGCCTTCTTGATCATTCTATCCACCTGTGCAGCAACCTTCAGGGTACAATGGACCTGCACTCCCAGATCTCTCTGCCCATCAACTTTTCCCAAGGCTCTTCTTTATGATCAGCTCCCATACAACTAAACAGCTGTCGAACTCTGGAAAGGAAGAAGAAATCCTTATTTAATTTCCCTCATTAGTTGCTGATTTGGAGGTGCTGGTGTTGGACAGGGGTGTACAAAGTTAAAAATCACACAACACCAGGTTGAAGTCTAACACGTTTATTTGGAAGCTCTAGCTTTCAGAGCGCTGTTACTTCATCAGGTGGTTGCAAGCTGTGGCTCTTAACCAATAAGTAGAAAACTTTATATAAGTGTGAACCAGTAGCTGCAAGTCTGCTGCAAGCAAACGAGAGTACCTGGAGATGGATGATTGAGGAGCAGTAAGTCCTGACAAAGCAAAAGGATAATCTCAGCAAACCCTGTGAACTGGGACCATTGGACTGCCTTCCCAGTCTTTCCCTCCATCCATAACATACATGCTTTATTTTTGTCTGCCCTTTGGAGGAATTTTTTAAGGGCTTAGAGTTTAACTATTAGAGCTATATGTCAACACTTCATTATTGTTTTTGAATGATAGAATCCTTACAGTGTGGAACGAGGCCATTTGGCCCATCGGATCTGCATTGACCCTCTGCAGAGCATCCCACCCTCCTACTCAGTGCCCGTAACCTCACATTTCTCATGGCTAATCCATCTAGCTTACACATCCTGGGACAATTCAGAATGGCCAATCTGCCTAACCCGCACATCTTTAGACTACGAAGGAGACAATAACACCCACATGAAACCCATGCCAACACAGGAAGAACATGCAAACTGCACTCAGGCAGTCACCCAAGGCTGGAAGTGAACCCAGGGCCCTGGTGCTGCAAAGCAGCAGTGCTAACCACTGAACCAGTGTGCTGTATCTGTCACTGGAATATATTTATTTATGGTGAATAAATTTTTGTTCAGTACAGAAACCTAGTAGATGTTCTCTGTTAAGCAGAGTCTAAAAGACAGGTAAATTGGAGAATTTTGCATACATTTATAAAATCTTTAACTCTTATAACAACTCTAGCCAGTAGAAGTTGATTTCCAGCACACTATCCACGTGAGACATAACAGCATCTGTGTTTCCAATCTATTTCTCTTGTTTAAAAAAGAGGAGTTCTACTCAAATGACGGGCCCTGAACTTCCTTGTGGGTCTCTCCTACTCATTCCACTAATTTTCTATTGGGAAATCAGAAAAAAAATGAGAGACTGGCTTCAGTGACCTTATTCAGTGGTGTAGACCATTTCACTGGGAATTTGCCCATCTACCACCTGAAAACTCCGTGAGAATTCTTGGCATGAATCTATAAAAATAAATTATAAAATGATCTTCCTTCACCTTGCATTATAACTAAGTATTTATTTGTGCAAGTAAAGCAGTTCAGGAATATGTATAGGTGGTAGTCATCATTTGCATTTGGTATGTAACAATATCATTATAATTCCTCTTTTCAGCAGGAATGAATCTGTGAAATTTCCAAAGTCTTTATTATTTACTGCATTGTGCAGTTTGCAACTGTTGTCACACCCAAAAGAAGGTACAAAATATATTATTTTGAGAAAATGTATTTACAAATGTTTCCTCCTGAAAGAAGCTAACATTCTTCTGACACACTCATTTTGTAACTCTAGCAGGCAATTGGAGCCTGATTTAGTCATCAATGTCCCAGCTTTCAAATGATCTGAATGCCCATGAGAAGTAATGCACTGAGAATGGCGAAGTCTGCAACAAAAGAGGTTTAAGGACTACCAACCATCTGTTGGTGCCATTGAATATGGTGAGAACAGGCCTACCTGGTCATCAAGTGACTAAAGTAGGCCCCAAGTGGGACTCCGGGCCAAAAGAAGAAGACAGTCAATGGAAATTAGGAAGAGAACAACATAAAAAAGGATTGAACAATCTATTTATTTAGCTCATGAATAGCGTTCTCTTGGAATCACACAAGAAGTCGTGTAAAATCAAGAAAGGTATAGAAAGATACTTAATTCAAATAGTTATTTTTTTTATTTTGAGGGACCAAAGAATTTTAGAAAATTCAGAATTGTTTCTCAATTATGTTCTCAGTCACAACAAATTTGAACATTTGTAACTCAAAGGCTTGTCATACTGACTATATGAAGAGATTTATAGCAAGAAAATTGGAATGGTCACTACAATATACCCTGAAATTCAAGCCTAATGCCAAAAAGGTATAATTTGCAGAAATTAATCTTCATTTCATAATGGCTGTTTTATGACATTGGCAATGTGTGCTATCAAGGCTTGTGCTTTTGTCAATAATGTTTCTGACAAATATTCTCGTTAAGTTGCCATTATAAACGAATAACAGTTGACTGAAGTAGTTTTCCTTGAATTGTATTGAGAAAACCACATCCCCATAATTATGGTAGATAGTTAAAAATAATATGTGGATTTTTTTCTGTGTTAACTGATATGGAAGACACATTTCTGACAAAAAAAAGTTTCATAAGACTGAAGGTTTTAGCAGTTAAATTGCTGGAAATAGTATCTGTCAGATGCAATATTGCTAAAGGGCTGTTCCAAAAGCTATATATATATATATTTCCAATTAAGGTGATAGATGAGAAGTTTGAATTAAAATGGATCACAGAGTTAAATCTATCCTGAGTTGCAAATAATACAAAAGTGAGTCTATTTTTACACCATATTTCTAGGATCTCAAATGACATTAAAGCAGCCAGTTGAGCCACATATTTTAATCAGATCATAAAGTTCTGTTTTTCAACTAATATGTGCATTTTCATCTGCAGTACTAGAAGATAGTGATATATGGAGCTCTTAATAAGGCTGAATGCAGCTGTCCCAAAGATTTTACTTGTAAAGTCTTGTCTTTGCTGTTACTTAATGCACCTGTTCAATTAACATATTAATTAGATTAATCATTCTTATTTATGTCTTACAAACATGCAAATGTGTGACACCTTAATAAAATAGATTTCTACAGAACACAGATCTGTATATCACTGCTGCCTTGAAATCAGGAGTTTATTTTTTAAAGGTTTTTCAAATCTCGTGAACACAATACTGATTATAGTGTAGAAACATTTTTCTTGTTGATTTATTTGTTTCAGTAAGGAGCATGGTCAATGTAAGGAAACTTTTCCTGAGTGAATCAGTGACCAAATTGGTATATCTAAGAATTTAGTTCCAAGTAGGAATGCAATTAGAAATCTCTATCCCTACATTCAATTTTTCAATATGAGTCAGATTCTGGCAGAGAACTAATAGTCTTACGTAATTTAAGATTGCTTTGTTCAATAGGCAGCTGTTGATAATCACAGTTACCCATCAATCACTTGCCTGTGGAAGGGTCTGAATAGGTGTTGATTATTGTAGCAGGACTTTTAGCTGCATAGTAACTCCTCACAACTTGAGAAAGAATAGGGGGTTGGGGGAAGAGAGGTAAGTAAGTACATGTGGGAATTTAGTTTAAGGTGAGGGGTCAGTATTAGGGAGAAAGCATTATTTTAAAGTAATATGTGCTGCAATAAATTATTTGTGCAGAGTGGGGAATTTGGCGAAGAGTGGAGAAGAGATTTTTTTTCTTACTTCATTATTTCTTCAGCCTCTAGTATTTGATTTCTAATTTTGTGCAGTAGACAGAAAAAGTAGGAGCTAACATTGTTAGCAAATGTAAGTTTTTAACAGTATTGCAAGTATTCTATTGTTTCATCAGCATTGGAATGTTGACTGGTAGTGATAAAATATCTTGGGAGGTACAGACTGTATTAATAGTATTTATTTATTAATTAACACATTAGGGATAGTAGGGTTCATCTGGTTCTGAGCTGTATGGCTCTATAAATGTACAATATGGGACCTGTGTGATCCATGGTATTCATACCTGTGTGCAGCTGTAGGATCTTTAACTCAAAGTTATTGAGAGGCCAAGTTGCAGACACTAGGGCACATCAAGGAAGGATAATGTTACTGGTAAACATTATTCTAGGAAGCAGTCACAATTCTTAGAATAAACGTTCCTGATTTATTATCCTGGTAGCAAAGGCAAGGAGGGAATGACAACAGTGAAGTAGGTAAAGGGATCCAGAAGGCAGACAATTTGCAATTGTAGAACAGGTTTAAATGTGAGTGAGAGTTGCCAAGTGGATGAGTTAAGTGGTCATTGCAATGTGGTATAGGAAGTCAGTCAAAACTGGGATGAGTAAGAGGAAGTGTAATGGTAATAGGACTTGGCATTGTGAGGGATTCTCTATTCTCTCTCAATGCCTGCCCAATGCCAGTTCTGGATATCTTCTCTGGGTTGGAGGTGAATTTACAATTAAAACAGAAGGATCCAGTGATTGTGTTCCATATTGGTACCAACAACATACGAAGAGCTAGGAAAAAGCATGTTCTCCTGAAGGACTGTGTGAAGTTGGGTAATATCGTCATAGAGATGTACAGCACGGAAACAGACCCTTCAGTCTAAATCATCCATACCGACCAGATATCCCAACCCAATCTAGTCCCACCTGCCAGCACCCAGCCCATATCCCTCCAAACCCTTCCATTCATATACCCATCCAGATGCCTTTTAAATCTTGCAATTGAAACAGCCTTCACCACTTCCTCTGGCGGCTCATTCCATACACATACCACACTCTGCATGAAAAAGTTGCCCCTTAGGTCTCTTTTATATCTTTCCCCTCTCACCCTAAATCTATGCCCTCTAGTTTTGGATTCCCCCACCCCAGGGAAAAGAATTTGTCTATTTATCCTAACCATGCCCCTCATGATTTTGTAAACCTCTAAGGTCATCCCTCAGTCTCTGCTCTAGGGAAAACAGCCTGAGCCTATTCAACCTCTCCCTATAGCTCAAATCCTCCAACTCTGGCGACATCCTCGTAAATCTTTTCTGAACCCTTTCAAGTATCACAACATCTTTCCGATAGGAAGGAGACCAAAATTGCACACAATATTCCAACAGTGGCCTAACTAATGTCATGTACAGCCGCAACAGAGACCTCCCAACTCCTATACTCAATACTCTGACAAATAAAGGAAAGCATACCAAACGCCTTCTTTACTATCCTATCGACCTACGACTCCACTTTCAAGGAGCTATGAACCTGCACTCCAAGGTCACTGTTCAGGAACACTCCCTAGGACCTTACCATTACATGTATAAGTCCTGCTAAGATTTGCTTTCCCAAAATGCAGCAACTCACATCCACCTGCCATGTCTCAGCCCATTGGCCCATTTGATCAAGATCCCCTTGTAAGCTGAGGTAAACTTCTTCGCTGTCCACTACACATCCAATTTTGGTGTCATCAGCAAATTTACTAACTCTACCTCTTATGCCCACACCCAAATCATTTATATAAATGACAAAAAGTTGTGGACCCAGCACCAATCCTTGTGGCACTCCACTGGTCACAGGCCTCCAGTCTGAAAAACAACCCTCCATCACCACCCTCTGTCTTCTATGTTTGAGCCAGTTCCATATCCAAATGGCTAGTTCTCCCTGTATTCCATGAGATATAACCTTGTTCACCAGTCTCCCATGGGGAGCCTTGTCAAACGTCTTACTGAAATTCCTATAGTTCACATCTACTGCTCTGCCCTCATCAATCCTCTTTGTTACTTCTTCAAAAAACTCAATCCAGTTTATGAGACATGATTCCCCATGCACAAAGCCATGTTGACTATCCCTTGCCTTGCCTTTCCAAATACATGTACATCCCATCCCACAGGATTCCCTCCAATAACTTGCCTACCACTGACATCAGGCTCACTGGTCTATAGTTCCCTGGCTTGTCCTTACCACCTTTTCTTAAACAGTCGCACCACGTTAGCCAACCTCCAGTCTTCCGGCACCTCACCTGTGACTATTGATGATACAAATATCTCAGTAAGAGGCCCAGCAATCTCTTCCCAAGCTTCCCACAGAGTTCTAGGGTACACTTGATCAGGTCCTGGGTATTTATCCACTTCTATGTGTTTCAAGACATCCAGCACCTCCTCCTCTGTAATATGGACATTTTTCAAGATGTCACCATCTATTTCCCTGCAGTCTATATCTTCCATATCCTTTTCCATATTCATTTAGCATCTGCCCCATCTCCTGTGGCTCCACACAAAGACTGCCTTGCTGATCTTTGAGGGGATCTATTCTCTCCCTAGTTACCCTTTTGTCCTTAATGTATTTGTAAAAACCCTTTGGATTCTCATTAATTCTATTTGCCAAAGCTATCTCATGTCCTCTTTTTGCCCTCCTGATTTCCCTATTAAGTATACTCCTACTTTCTCTATACTCTTCTAAGGATTCACTTGATCTATCCTGTCTACGCCTGACATATGCTTCCTTTTTTTCTAATCAAGCCCTCAATTTCTTAAGTTATCCAGCATTCCCTATACCTACCAGCCTTTCCTTTCACCCTAACAGGAATATACTTTCTCTGGACTCTCTATATCTCATTTCTAAATTAGAAAGCAGCCCGTCAAAGTTGATGCTACTGTTTGCATTACTAACTGAGCTGCATGCAATTTGGCATTGGATGAATAAAACTAGAGAAGTGAATGCTCCACTCAAAGACTGGTGCGGGGAGAAGTGGTTTCCAAATCATGAGGCATTGCTTCAGGACTAGAGAAAGCGGAGTCTGCAGTGTTCAGATTGTCTACACCTGAGCCATGCTTGGAATGATGTTCCTCTGAGCCACATAACTAGCTAAGTATAGAAGGCTTTAAAGTAAACAAGGGCACTGTGGAATCAAGCTTTTGCAGATCAAATGAGTAGAGTCAAGGTAGGACAGCAAAGGAAAAACCAAGTAAGAAAATTGCAGAAAGGGACTGAGAGACGAAACATAAAAAAAATCAGCAGTCAAGACAAATGCTACAAATGTAACAAATAAAGCTAAAGGATCCTATCTGAATGAGCATAACATTCATAAGAGTTAGGGCAAGTTGAAGTGAAGAAATATGATCTGATGATCTAAATATTAAGGGGTATGAGACATTCAACAAGAATTGGAAGCTTGTTTAGAAATGCTACCATTCCATATCTAATCTATCAGTGATGCAACGGTCAGACCAAAATCTGGTTTGGAAGGTTAGAGTATAGAATCAGTGTGGGTGGACATGAGGAATAGTAAGTGAAAAATGTCACTGGTGGGAATGATGTATGGGATTCTGAACAATAACCAAAATATTGGATAAATTACACAAAATGAATTTTTTTGAAGGGGACAGAAATGTGTTTGATTTTAACCTGCATATAAACTGGAAAAATCAGGGAGGTAATAATAACCAAGTTATTTGAATGCTCTTGATATAGTTTCTATCGGGAATATGTTCTAGAATGACCAGAGAGCAGGCCAGAATAGATCTGGTTTTGTGCAATCTAACAGCATTAATCAATTACTTCACAATGAAGGCACCTCAATGTGACCATAATAAAATTGAATTTTATGTGCAGTTTGAAAGGGAGGAGTGTGGGTCTAAGGCTCATAAATTAAATTGAACAAGAAGTAACTATCTTGGTATGAAAGCTGAGTGAGAGTTGTAGAATTGTACAGCACAGAAACAGACCCCTTAGTCCAACTCGTCCATGCCAACCAGCTATCCTAAACCAATCTAGTCCCATCTGCCAGCATTTGGCCCATATCCCTCTAAATGCTTCCTATTCATGCACCCTTCCAGATGTCTTTTAAATGTTGTAATTGTACCACTTCCTCTGTGTCAAAACGTTGCCCATCAGTACCTCTTCAAATCTTCCTCCTCTCACCTTAAATCTATGCCCTTTAGGTTGGGACTCCACTACTCTGGGGGAAGAAAGAGCATGGCTATTCACCCTGTCCTTGCCCAGCATGATTTTATAAAGGTCTGTAATGTTACCCCTCAGCCTCCAATGTTCCAGAAGGGGAAAAACCCCAGCATGCTCAACTTGTCTCTCTCCAATCCTGGCAATGATTTTGTAAGTATTTTTTGAATCCTTTCAAATTTTACAACATATTTCCTATAGCAGGGAAACCAGAACTGAACACAGTATTCCAAAAGTGGCTTCACCAATGTCCTATACAGCCACAACATGATGCCCCAACTCCTATACTCAATGCACTAACCAAAGAAGGCGAACATGCCAAACATCATCTTCGCCACATAATCAAAAACTGAAAGAACTGCGGATGCTGGCAGACCTGCTAAGATTTTCTGTTTTTGTATCTACCTTCTTTACCACCCTGTTTACCTGTAACTCCACTGAATTGAGATGGAATATTAGGTTAGGTGATAGGTCAATATTGATGCAATGAAGAATACAGAAGTGCATGGGGACCTTAGAGATTTTGTACATGTGCTGCATGTATGCAGGTATAGCATGTCATCAAGAAGACTAGTGGGATGCTTGCCTTTTATTACAAGAGGAATTGAACATGAAAGTAAAGAGGTTATACAGGGCATTGATTAGACCACATCACAAATATTGTATGGCATTTTGGTCTACTTGTTTAAGAAAGGATGTAAACGCTTCAAAGATGGTTCAGAGGAGATTGATTGATTCCTGAAATAAGCAGGTTGTCTTATGAGGAGACCTTTAGCTTGTTTCACCAGAGTTAAGATGAGGAGAAGTGAACTCGGTTGCAATTTAGAAAACGCCAATCCCTCCACCACTGACACTTAGTGAAGATCCAAAGTCCTTAACCTCTCCTCATATGCCAAGATCTTCTTCCCTAGCACCATTCTTGGAAACCTCCTCTGGACCCCTCTAATGCCAACATATCCTTCCTTAGATGTAGGATCCAAAACTGCTCACAATGTCCAAATACAATCTGACCACAGCCTTATATAGCCTCAGCAGTGCATCTCTGCTCTTGTATTCTCACCCTTTTGAAATGAATGTTAACATCGCTTTGGTCTTCCTACTTGCCAAGTGAAGCTGCATATTAACCTTAATAGAATCCTGAACTAGGACTTCCATTGTGCTACAGATTTTGCAAACCTTTCCCTGTTTAGAAAATATTCGATACCATAATTCTTCCTACCAAAGTGCATAACCAATAAATTTCCCACTTTGTATTTCATGATTCACTTCTTTGCCCACTCATCTAGCATGTTCAAGTCCTTCTGCAGGCTCCCAATTCCTGAACATTACCTGTTCTTCCACCTATTTTTGTGTCATCTGCAAACATATCAACAACGCTTTGAATTCCTTCATCCAGATTGTTAATATATAACGTGAATAGTTGTGGTCCAAACACTAACCCCTGCAGAACTCCACTAGTCACCAGCTGCAATCCTGAAAAAGACCCCCTCCCTGATGTGTCACAGTGTTTAAAGTTCAGACTCCAGTTCATCAACTCTGAGCTCGAACTCCTCAAGCAACCAACACTTGCTGCAGACATGGTAACTATGAACCACAATGGGGTCCACCAGCTCTCATATCATCAGTATAAGACATCACCTGGCCCTAAATCTCTATTCTATTTTCTTAATTCTTAATTTGAGTTTTAAAAAAATGTCCCACCATTAGTTCTATTAGTTTGTAACCTGTAAACATTTTCCCTATTTATCTTCAATCTGAATTCTGGGAAAGTCTAGGACCATAAAACATATTCTCAGAATGAGAGATCACCCATTTAAGACAGAGGAGGAATAATTTCTTGTCCTGAGAGTGAGGAATTGATGAAATTTGCAAACCTTTCCCTGTTTAGAAAATATTCGATACCATAATTCTTCCTACCAAAGTTCAAAATACAGAGACTGTAGAGGCTATGTCGAGAATCAAGAATTATGGGAAAGAGGAAGGAAGACGGAGTTGAGGATTATCAGCTGTGATCTCCTTGAATGGCAGAGCAGACTCAGTGGGTCAAATGACCTACTTTTATTTCTGTCTTCTCGTCTCGTGCTTAAGTCCATCACTAAAGGATACTGTTTTCAAATTAGGAGAGAGATGCGGGGAGTTTTTGTTTTCTCTGAAGATTGTGTGGCTTTGGAACTCTCTGCCTCAGAAGGCAACAAAAATTGTACCATTAGATATTTTTAAAGCCCATTGAATAGATTCTTGGTTGGTAAGAGCATCAAAGGTTGTTGGGGGACAGATGGGAATGAGCAAGTTGGAACACAACAGATTAACTGTGACTTGATGAACTGGCAGAGTGGATAAGTGCCGAATGGACTACTTCTCCTAATTTATGTGTCAGTGTTGTTGGGGTTTATACAGTAGTACAATATAGCAACAGATTCATTGTTGCTCTCTATCTTATATTGGTTTCTACTAAATCCTTCTTGATGACTTATTGGAATCTATTGATTTCCAATATATCACATGGAAGGTGAAGTGCTAATGCCTGCTCCCATATGACAATAGATGTATAATGTAAATGAGTTAACATTGAATGATAGTGAAGTAATCGAGTCACCACAGAAAATGTTAACACCTTCAGTCAAATGAGCATCTGAAGGAGACCAACTTGACCCCTGAGTGAGGAAATATATTAATATTTAAATCAGCTAATGTATGAAATAAGAAACTGTCTCTCCATCCTGAGCTGTGACAGTGTCAATCAGTGTGTAACTAGCCAATAAAATCAAAAACCTTGATAGTTCACTCTTTTGTTAGATTGCACAATTGTAAAACAAAAAAAATTTCATTGTTGAACCATGTTCCTTAATTCTTAATGGGGATAGTGTGTGATGACAGAAACTTTAAGATCTTAACCTACAGTTGATCTCAAAATGGGTTAAGCTTCTCTCTTTCTCAAAATCGTTTCCTAAAATCTGCTCACATGTCGATTTGGAAATTCAATAAAGAATGGATAAAACATTTAACATGTCTGCTTTCTGCTCATGTCTGAATACATATTGAGATCCACATGGACAGTAGTTGACATGCAGTTCTGATTTTGTGGTTGATCTTAAAGGCCCAGAGTCACAAACCTCTGGGCTGTTTACACTTTTATATTTCATCTATGTTTGGTTATTTATGAAATCTGGACATTAATAATGTAAGGTGCTGTGATTTATTCCAGACATAAGCACTGCTGTGGCTTTCAAATTAGTTTGGGTTTCTTACAGTTCTCATGTATTCTGTGCAGGCACCATCATCACCTTCTTCACCTTCAGCTGATGAACCAAAATATGAGAAGCGTTGGCTTGATACATTATCAGTCCCTTTGTCGATGGCTCGAGTCTCAAGGTACAGAGCTGGAGCAGATCAATTAAGGTTTGTGATCCAGAGAGACAATGATTGAACAATCTGGAACGTTTCAGATATTGTTTGAATGAGTGTTCAGGTACACTGTGGGACAGTGTCCTTTGCAAAGATGAAAAAGTGTTCTATGTCTGATGTAGTGGATAAATTTATCAGAAGAGACAGTTTGCATTGGATTAATCAGGTTTATGTTCATAGAGATATGAGGATGTGCAATGTGAAGCTAAATACCTTTGTATCTAACCAGCACTGGCAAACAGCTGCATCAAATATGCTGATGTAAAATCAAGCAGTCTTTCAAAACTTGCTCTGTTTGAGAAAGATGAATTCAGAAGACAAAGTTGGATACAATTGCAAAACTATTCCTGAGACATTTAATATTCACCAAACCTCTGAAAGTTGATCACAATACATAACACCAGAAAATGATATAAGGTTTAGAATTTAGAATACAGAACATAGAATGTTATAGCGCAGTACAGCCCTTCAGCCCTCAACGTTGCGCCGACCTGTGAAATTAATCTGATGCCTATCTAACCTAGCCATTCCATCATTATCTATATGTATGTTCTTTGCCCATAAATGTCAGTGAGTCTACTTCTGTTGCAGGCAGGCCGTTTCACGCCCCGTCTACTTTCTGAGTAAAGAAACTGCCCCGATATCTCTCCTAAATCTATCACTCCTCCATTTAAAGCTATGTCCCCTCATGTTAACCTTCACCATCTGAGGAAAAAGGCTCTCACTGTCCACCGTATCTAACCCTCTGATTATCTTATATGTCTCGATTAAGTCACCTCTCAACCTTCTCTCCAATGAGAACAGCCTCAGTTCCCTTAGCCTTTCTTCGTAAGACCTTCCTACCATACCAGGCTACATCTCCTCTGAACCCTTTCCAAAGCTTCCACATCCTTCCTATAATGCAGTGACCAGAACTGTACACAATGCTCCATGTGCAGCCTTACCAGTGTCTTGTACAGTTGAAGCATGGCCTCCGAAACTCAATCCCCATGTCAACAAACCATGTGCATTTTTAACAACTCTATACATGGGTGGCAAATTTCAGGGATTTATGCACCTGGACACAGAGATCTCTCTTTTCGTCTCGACTGCCAAGGATGTTACCATTCGCCCAGTACTCTGCATTCCTGTTATTTCTTCCAAAGGGAACTACCTCACACTTTTCCACATTAAACTCTATTTGCCACTTCTCTGCTCAGCTCTGCATCTTATCTATGTCCCTCTGTAACCCACAACATCTTTCAACACTATCCACAACTCTGCCTACCTTACTGCTATCTGCAAATTTACTAACCTATACTTCTATGCCCACATCCAGACTTTTATAAAAATGACAAACAGCAGTGTCCCCAAAACAGATCCTTGCGGCACACCACTGGTAATTGAGTTCCAGGATGAACATTTCCCATCAACCACCACCCTCTGTCATCTTTCAGCTACCCACTTTCTGATCCAATTCACTAAATCCCCTTCAATCCTGAAACTCCATGTAAGTGCAATGGCTTACCATGTGGAACCTTATCAAACACCTTACTGAAGTCCATATACACCACATCAACCTCTTCACCATCATCCACCTGTTTTGTCACTTTCACGAAGAACTCAATAAGGTTAGTTAGGCATGACCTACCCTTCACAAAGCCATGTTGACTATCTCTAATCAAGTTATTCCTTTCCAGATGGTTATAAATCCTATCCCTTATAATTTTTTCCAACACCTTGCCCACAACCGAAGTAAGGCTCACTGGCCTATAATTACCAGGGTTGTCCGGACTCCCCTTCTTAAACAAGGGAACAACATTTGCTATACTCCTGTCTTCTAGCAACACTCCAGTCAACAATAATGACATAAAGATCAAAGCCAAAGGCTCTGTAATCTTCTCCCTGGCTCCCAGCGAATCCGAGGAAAAACCCCATCCTCCCCAGGGGTCTTATCTATTTTCAGATCTTCCAAAATTGCTAAAACTTCCTCTTTGTCAACTGCAATCCCATCTAATCTACTAGCCTGTATCTCTGTATTCTCTGTATGCCCGAAACGTCGATTCTCCTGTTCCTTGGATGCTGCCTGACCTGCTGCGCTTTTCCAGCAACACATTTTCATCTCTGTATTCTCAGTAATGTTGCCTTGTTCCAATGTGAATACTGATGAAAAGTAATCATTAAGCGCGTCCCCTATGTCCTCAGATTACACATACAACTTTCCACTGCTATCTTTGATTGGCCCTAATCTTACTCTAGTCATTCTTTTATTCCTGATATTCCTATAGAAAGCCTTAGGGTTTTCTTTGATCCTATTCACTAATAAATTCTCATGTCCCCTCCTAGTTCTTCTTAGTCCTGTCTTTAGACCTTTTCTGGATAACCTATAACTCTCAAGCCCCCTAACTAAGTCTTCACATCTCATCCCCACATAAGCCTTCCTCCTCTTCTTGATTAGAGCTTCAACTTCTTCAGTAAACCATGGCTCCCTCTCTCAACAACTACCCCCCTGCCTGATAGGTATTTACTTATCAAGGATCCACAGTACCTGTTCCTCAAATAAGCTCCACATTTCAAGTGCGTCCATCCCCTGCAGTTTCTTTTCCCATCCTATGCATCCTAAATCTTGCCTAATCACATCATAATTGCCTTTCCCCCATTATACCTCTTTCTTTGAGGTATATAACTATCCCTGCCTGTTGCTGTTGTAAACATAACTGAATTGTGTTCACTATCGCCAAAGTGCTCACCTGTCCCTAAATCTAACACCTGGCTGGATTCTCTCCCTAGTACCAAATCCAACATGGCATTGCCCCTTTTTGGCCTGTCTACATACTGTGTCAGGAAACCCTCCTACACACACTGGACAAAGGCTGACCCATCTAAAGTACTTGAACTATAGTATTCCCAGTCAATATTGGGGAAGTTAAAGACCTCCATTACAACTACCCTGTTAGTCTTGCTCCTATCAAGAATCATCTTTGCTATCCTTTCCTCTACATCCCTGGAACAATTCGAAGGCCTATAAATAACTCCCAACAGGGTGACCCCTTCTTTCCTGAGGTGACCTCTCCTTTCCTTTAATTTTGTTTTCATCTGAGATTCAATTGTCTTTAACTTCTGTTTTTATGGTTGCAAGTTTGACTTTTAGGGTGTGAATTATCCCTACGCTGGCAGTGATGAAAGAGATGGGAAGACAGGAAAGAATTGAGCGAATTGGACTTGAACAGAAACTCACCCCATTCTCACCATCTCACTCATTAAGTTGTGGTCAAAAAGATCTCTCGATCTGACATCAATTATGACCCTTAAGTTGTCAATCAAAGGCCATTAAGGGCCTCAGTGTGCCACCTCCCAGAACATCTGCCTTCTTATTAGGAAAGAAAAGTGGCTTTTGATTGATTATTCCAGGCATCCTGACTGGCAGCTTGCAAAGGTGCCTCCCATTGCCCTAATCTAAACTGTCTATTGAAAGCCACACCTCTGCCCTTGCCTCTGACTCCTTTAAACTCCATTACTTGGTGACCTCTCTCCCCTGCGACACGGTGATAAAAATAACTTACCCTCTCACCACTTGACTGCCCCGATGTCTCAGCCTGGATTGGTGAAAGTAAGGACCCAAGAGTTTCCAGCCTCTGGTTGTCAACTTCTGGTTCTCCAGAACGCCAATTTTGAGGCCTGTGATTCACCAAGAAACTCGCCCATTTTCACCTCTCGGCTCTTAATGAGCTGATTGGTGGGTGATTAAATGAGTTATCTTACAGTGGGGATGGCATATTAGTTGCCACCTGACTTACTCGCCCCCAACACTTAACCACAAAAATGGCCCTTAGTTCTGACCTCTTTGGGAAACCAAATGGCCAACATCCTCCATGTTTTTATGTTCGTAAATAATCTGACATTGTGACTTTGGATGATATTTCCTAGGGACAAACAGGAGATGATCAAAGATTGAATCTTGAGGAATACTCTCCTGTCATACTTGAATGAAGTATTTTAAAAATCTTTTCTTTTCTTCCTTTTCATGAGGACTACAGCACCTGTTTTTATGCTTTTAACTGCAGTAATGTCAGGCTGAAGAGCAGGGGAAGCTGAGATTCAAGAGGAGGTTATGATAAAGTGATGGCTCCTGCTGTAATTTGACCTGCAGATGATTCCAGGATAAGTACAGCATTGAAGATGATTGTTATAGCCATCAATTTTTATGGTTCAGGCGCATTTGAGACTACCACAGGAGACCCTGCAAATTCCAGTTGGTTAGTAGTGCACAGATGCTTCAAACAGGTGACAGATGCATTATTTTGCCAGAAATAGCAACTTTGCCACTTTCCCCACAGACAATCAAGTAGGAAGAACTTATATTTATGCTTGAGCACTTGTGTCCTCAGGAGTGCTCACAATCAGTGAAGATTTGTCGATGTGTGAACAAATTGTTTTTCATCAGCATGCAGCTTTCCCCAAAGTCCTGAACAATATTGTTTACATTTGTGTAGCCCCCTGTGCTCTGTGCACAAGAGCTATTCTTGAAATGAATGCACTCCCTTGAAAGGAACGGCATGGTGGCTCAGTGGTTAGCACTGCTGCCGCACAGCGCCAGGGACCTGGGTTCGATTCAAACCTCAGGTAACTTTCTATGTGGAGTTTGCACATTCTCCCCGTGTCTGTGTGGGTTTCCTCTGGGTGCTCCAATTTCCTCCCACAATCCAAAGATGTGCAGGCTAGGTGAATTGGCCATGCTAAATTGCGCTTGGTGTCCAGAGATGTGTAGCTTAGGTGCATTAGTCAAGGGTAAATATAGGGTAGGGGAATGGTTCTGGTAGGGTTACTCTTCAGATGGTTGGTGTGGACTTGTTGGGCTGAAGGGCCTGTTTCCACAGTGTATGGATTCTATGATTGTATGAAAGCATGCTGAGGTAATTTCAGTTGAGGCATTTCAAAGGCAATTAGACTGTTCCTTCTCAAACAACCATGTGAAGGGTTACCAGGAGCAGCTCAGAGAATGGTAATAAGTGCCCAAATGGAGGCCTGGTGTAGACCCAGTAGCTGGGATTTTCCATTTTCGAACTGGTGACAGGCATCATAGGTGGCAACACATCTGCCAGTACACAGGGCAAGTTATCTTGCATGATCATGTTTCTCACCTCATTGTTACAAGCAAGATATTGGGTGAGTGACTTGTGAATTATGTGATGAATGAGCAGGAAATTCTTGGCCTTGGCAGATTGTCGGTTCTACTGCCATATTTACATTAAATGCCATATGGATGTCATTCATTGTGAGTCAGGAGCATCCAATCAGCCTGTGGTGCTCATCACCCCATCAGCTTCAAAACAATGCCTCCTCAGTGACACTTTGTTACAAGTGCTATTGGATGGGGTCAAGGCCAATAGAGTTTTCCTCTTCTAAGAGATAGCACCAGGAAGTAATCCTTTCAAACCCATCTGACTTGGGCTGAAATGACTGAGTGGGTCAGTGCCCCTGCAGACATGGTTGCAGTTCCACAAGAAAATGAACTAAATCCTGTGGTCTTCAGAGGATAATTTGGCACCCTTTTGTTTTCTGCTAGTTCTTGCTGTATGTCCTTCTCTGCCAGTACATTCAGCCCCTTTGGCATCTGAAATTGTGGAAGGTGCAGCGCACCACTTGAGACAGAATACTCTGGGCTATACTGTATGGTACCATCGGTTTGTTCCACAATTGGCTTTGGTCCAAACATGGGCAGCACTATATCTGTACTCAACATTAGTCTGAGGGTTTCCTAAAAGTGGCAGGTATGGAGCGATGTGCCTAGCTGAGGGCTTTTGAAAATGGTTGGCACCTGTGACAGCTTCAGGGTATCAAGTGCAGCTCTGCGTTAGCTGGCTGTTCTCACAAATCCTTTGAACATTGAGCAAGTGGAATCCTTTTCTGTTGATGAATATTTCTGATTGATGATGGGGTGCTCTGATTGCTATGTGGCTACAATCAATTCCACCCTCAACCTGTGGAAAACCAACAATGGCAGTAAATACTAATGCCTTCACTGCTCAAGCCCCTGTGTCAAGGGGAAGCTAGATCAATTGATGGGTTTTCCCAGATGCATGTACGAATTGAGGGCTGTAAAAAGTCACAGAAATCCTAAGTAGCTCCCTGAATTGATCCATTTGCAAAGAAATGAAGGTCAGCTGTTATCTTTAGGATTAATGGGACATGATTGCCACCCAGTCCATGTGACCACGAGTCCACTTCCAGCAGCTGGAATAAGAATGGCTTGATGTTTTGGGACAGTATGTGAAAGTTCACAGTCCTATTAAGGATACGTTTTCCCCTTGACATCCTCCCATGGATCTCTAGATTATCCCACCAAGTTCCCAGACAGCAAGTGTTGTGTGTAATCCTGTATTGCTGTGTGACTTAAAGGGACAATTCCTTTCCACCAACATCCAGGAGCTTGGAAGCATCTACAATCACTGGATTATATTCTGGCGATATCTCGGCCCCTCATGCACAAAAGTCATTCTGAGCTCATTTAAGATGGAACAAGAAAAATGTCAATGTGTCCTTGGCATGAAGCAGCTGTCAGTGGATCCCTGTCTCAAGTGGTGTGCTGCACCCTCTACAATCTCAGATGCCAAACGGGCAGAATGTGTTAGCAGAGGAGGAGATAGTTAATCTTCTATATGAGGATATGACCACTGAAATATTATTACTTTTTCCTAGTGATCGTCTGCCATCCCCAACCAGGAAGATGAGTTTTTGAATCATTTTTCTATGTTCTGTTAACTATTGTAGACCTGAATGAGTGGATGGTCTGATTCAACTTGTTAAATACACCTCAGAGACGAGAGAGTTGCCCAGTCCTAGCCTAGATATAGATGCTATTCCACAATAACCCAAGGATGGTATAAGCTAGTTCTTTTGTAAAGTCAGTTAAATAAAGTTATATCAAATAAGGCAAATCAGACCAAATTAAATGGTGCTAGTCCCTTTAAAAGGAGACGGAGAGAGAACTCAAAGGTGCACATCTAAATTCTAAAATTTCAAATTAATCTGGGTGTATTGAAAATTAATAGTGCACTCCAGAAATTATTTTTAAATCAACCTATTCAGTCGCTCCTCCAATACAGGTGGAACTTGAACCTAGACTTTCTGACCCTGTAGCAGAGGCACTACATTGCATCACAAAATCCTTTAGGATAAGGGATGGGACAAACCTTTTCAAATCAACAAGCAATTCCGAGATAGTATTACACCCTTCTGGAGCTAATGGGCCTGGGCCTCCTGGTTCAGAGTAAGGGACATTGCCACGGTGCCACAAAGCCTTGATAAGGATAGTGTATGTCCTGGTAACATGCTGCTTAAGTGGAATTGAAGACAGATAGTTTACAGTCATTAATTGCTAAACTTCTGTTGAGTCAGCTGGCCTCGCATTCCAGAGATTAACTCAACCTCCTTTTCAGCAAAATGCTATTTATTCTGCCCACTTTGGGTGCTGCTTTGTCAATATAATACCACTGTATAAATAGGCTTGGATGCTTCTGTTCATTGCCTTCGATTTCCACCCTGTGGTGTTCAAATTTGGTTTTCTCTTAGATCGATGTTTTTTCCAACATCCCACTATGGACCTCATCAGAAATTGTGATGTTAACTGTAGCCACGATCAAGTCTTCTTTTGAAGATAGTATTTGGTGTCCACAGAGATCAGCCTTTTGCAATCAGTCTTGTCTCCATGTTGGCTTGTCCAATTGAATTTAGTAATAAATACCTATATCATTCCTCAAATCTTGTTGTGGTGTTCTGTCCTTGCATTCTTTACAAACAGGCACATTCTGGAGATATGCACAAGGATTTCTACTATCATCTCACATCTGCACAAGATTTAATAGTGTTAGGCTCTCCCCTTGTTGGAATTGATACAGTAGGATAAAAATTGCAAAATAATTGGCTGGTAATAAATCAGGACAATTTGATGTTATAGGCAGAATTAAGCCATGTGCCCTATACTTTGTAGTTTTCTACATATCCAATACCTGCGCCTTGACTGGTGAGGTAAAGCCATTTATCAAGTTTCCACTCCCTCCATTCCATATATTTCCTGTTGAATGTAATCTATGGGAGAATGGAGATCCCCATTCTGGATTCTTCAGCAATATTGTCTTGTAACACCCTACTATATTTCTCAGAGATGCAGATGTTGTGGGTATGTGCATTGAGCTGGGAATTTGCTTTGCAGACATTTCATCCCTTTTCTAGGTGACATCCTCAATATTGTGGAGCCTCCTGTGAAGTACTGCTGTACTGTATCAGTTGAAATTTATTTGATTTTGTTCCCTTTGCTTCTGGTTGCTGGTTCCAGTTGTTTGTCGGAGTGGTCGGTCTACTGGGTCTAGGTCAATGTGTTTATTGTTGAAGTCCGCAGATGAGTGTCATACTTCTAGGAATTTTCTGACTGTCATCTGTTTGGCTTGTCCTATTATTGTTGTGTTGTCCAAGTTGAATTTGTGGTCCTTGACATCTGTGTGATAGCTGGTCGTGGCATTTAGTGGCTAGTAGATGTTCATGAATGCAGATCGGTTGTTGTCTACCAGTTTGTCCTATATAGAATTTCATCTTGTACACTGTGTTTGTCTTGCACATGATGGGTATTGGGTTGTTTGTTCTGGTGAGCTATTGTCTGAGCGTGGCTTATGGGCTGCCATAAATCAGAGTGGTCAGAGGAATTTGGCTGTCAGTTCAGAGATATTTTCTACATAAGGTAGAGTGGTTAGGGCGTTGGGTTGTGGCATGTCCTCATCACGTTGTCTGTCTGTCAGGCATCTGTAGATGACGTTGCGGGGACATCCGTTCTTGCCAAAGACTTTTGTAGAAGTTTTCTTCTTCTCTTTGCAGGTCAGGAGTGCTGCAGTGTGTTGAAGCCCTTTTGACCAGGGTCCTAATGCAGCTGGTGTGTAAGTTGTTCTATTTCCTTGAGGATGTTTAGTTTCTGTTAATCCTTTCTGGCATTGGTATTGCTTTTACCTCCAGAGGGATGCCTGAATTACAGGTTTATAAGCCACCTTAAGTGCTTTTTTTAATGATGGCCAGTAGTATTTGGATCTTCCAATTGGGCATTCTAAGGCTTTTCATGCTTATTGCTTGAGTACAGAAAGCCATTGGTAGTTTGTGGGAAATAAAGGATTTAACAACATTTTAAATTATTTGCTCTAGTTTAACTAATGCACTTTTAGAGATTTCTGACAGTATCATTTGGTAATACCACCTCGAGATACCGTGTTTTAAAAAGCTTGTTTTTGTTTTTGCACAGGTTGAAGAGTGGCTGTCATGAAACTGGAAATTCAGTTTCTCAGCTTTTCATCCTGATCACTTTCAGCAACTTCTGTCCAAGGGTCTATTCAGACTCCTAGGTATTTCTTGGTTTTCCCTGGTGGGATGTGAGCCAAGGTTTCATCTTTAAGTCTCCAGGTCTTCTGATTTTTATAAAGAAATGGACATGAAGTGGAGAAGTGGAAACTGTTAATTGTTTGGTGTTAATGGAGAGTCTATTATTAACAAGCAGTCTCCCAGATTTACACCCTTTGCTATTTTGATTAGAAATGTTTTGCTGCTGTTGCCTTAAATTATGGTGATATTATTTAAGGTATAAAACTGAGATTAATGTTACAAGAACCAGGGCAGGTTTACTTTGTGTAGCGATCTCAATAGTAATTTATGTCAAATTGAGTTGAATACCCTTGGGAGAGCCATAAAACTACAGCTAGATCTTTCTTCTTTTGTTTTGAACTCTTGATGATATTTTGAATGGCAATATTTCTGTTGCATCTCAAAATCATAGCAAGGACCCCCTTCAGTTTTGAGTTTATTTCCATTGTGTGTCACTTTGACTTTTAGCTATAATCTTTGTGAAAAGGCAAAGTAATACAGAGGCTGTAGTGATGGGATGCCAGTTGTCGAGGTACTTCCAGTCATGGTCCTCGTTTTTGGGAATAAGGACTATTCATCTATTTTTGAAGTTATTCCGAACTGTGCTGGATTTCTGCGCCAAACAGAAGAGGCAGGCAAGTCACGTGGTATATGTCTCATGGAAGAACAGGATGTCAAATAAGTGTACCTGCTAAACTGCCATTATCAATCCCTTTGGCTGACATCACCACTCTATAGGTCTCATTTGCAAACGGCTACCTGTAATATCCTGTGTATTTGGCAAATCTGCTTAAATTCACTTGATTGTTGGGAGTGGAAAGCTTAATCTGAAAACCTTTCTTTAGTTCCTCAATGGTTAAAGGACAGGAAGACATAATTAATGCTCCCAAGATCTGCCTGGCAAGTTGTCACCTGTATAAGGTTTGGGAAATCTGAAATACATCTCACAGGCTGTCCTTCTTTTCATTGCATCATTGTTTATTTTGTTTTATCTTTGCATGTTGTTCTCTGTTTAATCAGTAGAATCCCTTTAACTAATTTGGGAGATGTATCTGATCATTTCTTGTTCTCCATTTCATTTACCTCACTTATATTTATAAGTCTCTGACCCTGGTTTAATAATAGTTTCTTTGGCATGCTGACCTCTTCCTTTACTTTATTTGTGAAGTAATTGAACAGCATGGCTATCTTTCCTTACTTAAATTAATTGTCTTTTATATAATTTCCATTCACGAAAATGATTTCTTTCTGCATTGTGTATGCATTTTGTTTTAGTTTTACATTGTCTCTTACCACTTTGATTTTCTATGGCTGTCTTTTTTGACAAGTAGAGTCCTTGCCCTATAGATGACTTAATTGCTCTATATCTCAGTTTATTTCTCTGAAGATTTCCTATTGATCTTTCCTTGTTTTTCCCATGAACAGATTTGCACGGTTTCCTTTGGTCAGTTTATGTCTCACTCTATTGCAATCTGACCTCAATCTAAAATATTAGTTGCTTTTTTTCCTGTTCCTCCCATGAAACTCAGAAAGATATTGAATCATTTTATTTTTGCTTTTTGATGAATGTTGACATATCATAAGGTTTTTAGCTATCTCCATTTGTTCTTGATATGCATATTACTGGTGCTCCACTGAATCTTTTTTCTCAGTTGAAGTCATTTTGGATACTTGAAGATGGTAGTTGTTTAAATTTATCGGGAAATAATGTTGACTTTTTTTTGTATTAGTTTTGTCGAATGCCATTTCATGTCAGTGACATTCTCGACAATTGTTCTCATGACTTGCTTTACAAGCAGGAATAAACATGAATACAGAAGAACCTCAATTGCCCGGCATTGAATTATCCGACTATCGGACTCTCGGATTATCCAGCAAGATCGCACAGTGACACAGTGATTAGCACTGCTGCCTCACAGCGCCAGAGACCCGGGTTCAATTCCCGCCTCAGGCGACTGACTGTGTGGAGTTTGCACGTTCTCCCCGTGTCTGCGTGGGTTTCCTCCGGGTGCTCCGGTTTCCTCCCACAGTCAAAAGATGTGCAGGTCAGGTGAATTGCCAATACTAAATTGCCCATAGTGTTAGGTAAGGGGTAAATGTAGGGGTATGGGTGGGTTGTGCTTCGGCGGGGCAGTGTGGACTTGTTGGGCCGAAGGGCCTGTTTCCACACTGTAAGTAATCTAATCTAAACTAATCGCAATGTCCTGATGCTCGGCTAAACTATGTTATCCAGCATTCGATTATCCAGAATTCGATTTAACCAAACGGAATACTCACCGTTCGTTTCCTTCAGATAATCGAGATCCCTCTGTACTGGGAAATGGACATATTGGTCTGACCGGCCAGTATACAAGATGAGTCAGACTATTTCATTCACCAGTTTGTTTTTTTCCTTCTGGTTTGGAATCCAGAAGGTCTCTACCTCAGGATTTTTTTTCAGCCAGTTAAAACAGCTGATAATATTTCGGAGCTGTACTCAGGACCCCAGCACTGCACTTCTTCCATTTTCTCAATAATGACTTTGAATTATCCTTGAGACACTTACATGCAGCACTGGGCTGTCATTGCCAGTTCCTCAGGTAACACCACCTTCATTTTAGTAGCCAACAAATATAACCAGTGGCTGGGCCTCTCTATCATTTTTGCCCAGACTCAGTTCTGCACCTTGAATTTACCATTCTCTTCATTCCTACTTGTCACATCTTACTCCCCTCCTACTTCAGTTTGTGCAAGTGGATTTAGGTACTTTCTGTAGTTGTCCAGCAAAACTTCAGTGCAAGTTGAAAAAAACAGTACCTCATTTTCTGTTTGGGAACTCTATAGCCTCTGGATTCAATGTCGAGTTCAAAAGTTTTAGGGCATAAAGCACCTTCTAACATGTCCTTATCCCAAACTCACTTACCACTCCTTGTTGTCACATGGTCTGCTACTACATGCTACCCATTGGTAGCCATAGTAGTCCCTATTATTAGCTATTTATTCTCCTATGCTGATCATTATCCACTCCTTTGTCTGTCCAACTGTTCTCTGTCTTTGGTCAGGATCTCTACCTATTGTTTATTCCTTACCCCCTCCCCCACCTACCTTCTGCACGAAAACAAACTCTTTCCTAGCTACCATCAGTTCTGAGGATGGATCGCTGAACCCACAACATTAACTGTGACTTCTCTTCACAGATGCTGCCAGACCTGCTGACCTTTCCAGCAATTTCTGCTTTTTTTTTGTTTAAGATGCTTTCAGGGCTTTTGAATTTTTGTTCCCATTTCAAGGAATGCCTTTCATTGTGTCTTTTTATTTTAACTCATTTAGATTTGAGATTTTCTGCTCCTATTTTTAATGTGATCCTGTTTCTGTTGCTGTGCAAATAAACTCTCAATTGAGAAACAGGTTGAAAAGAGCATTTTTTTTTCCCATTTGAATCAGTCTAAATCCATTTAAACAGTCATTTGGATCTAAGTTACAGAAGTAATGGAAATCTAGGCATTGGAATTATTATAAACTGATTAGAATGGCTCGTTATTTATTGAATAGATGTTTACAAAGTTTTGTCAGCTCATCAATTCCTTTCAATTTTTGATTTCTTCAGAGCCACTTGGATATAAAATCAAGAGATTTGTAGAGGTTATTGATTTATCTGACTTCAAGGCATTACTAGGAATCTAAAAATTAAATTACCATGGTGTAATTCATTTAAAATTCTGAAGCATGAATTGAATTATCTTATTCATCCCACGTGATGTTGCTAATTCAGGAAATCAATGAACACATAGTTCACTTCAACTGTTTATTTATGATGTTGAGATCAGGCATCTATTCAGTATGATGGCAGCTCACTAGAGACAATTCTGAAGGTGAATTCTGACAGGTAAGCAAGAGATGCATTTGGGCATTGCCAATCTATTAGCTGTCACTATTTGGACATGAACGTTGATATCCAGAAATATATCTGAATAATCTTGATTTGAAGGAAGACCTGCCTCCTATTCTACAGCCGGTTTGTGCTGATAAAATGAAAATGGAGGGCTGTAATGGCAATATAACAGAGTTAAAAATTGCACAACACCAAGTTATAGTCCAACAAGTCTTGGACTGTAACCTGGTGTTATGTGATTTCTAAAATTATCCACCCCAGTCCAACACTGGCACCTCCATAATATGACAGAATGTGACTGAATTATAAGTGAAATGAAGTATAGAAGTAGAAATGCTATGAAAGAATTAAATAGAACATTAAGTACTGTGTACAGTTTTGATCTCCTTATTTAAAAGAGGATATACATTTTGGAGTCAGTTTGAAGAAGATTACTCAAGGTGGTACAGTGGTGGGGGGAGGGTTGATGATCTTATGAGATACCGTGATCTGTGTCCATTGGTGTTTGGCAATATAAGAGGTAATCTTATCAAAGCATAGAGATTCTGAGCAGCCTGGGAAGGTTGAATGCCAAAAGAATGTTTCATGTGTGGGAGAGAATATGATTAGTGGATGCTACTTAGAAATTAAGAGGTCTTCTGTTTATGATGGAGCTGAGGAAGATTTTTGTCCTGAGTTGTGAATCTTTGGAACTCTTTTTCTCCCAGAGAGAGCAGTGGAGGCAGGATCATTAAATTTAAGGAAAAGATTTATAGATTCTTGATTAAGAAGGCAGTCAAAGGTTATCTGGGGGAATAGAAATGTGAGAGTGAGGCCAGAATCAGACCAATGATCTTATTGAGTGGCAAATGATGCTAAAGGAACTAAATGTCCTGTTTCTGTAACATGTGTATGTTCATGAATTGGAAGTTTGTTTTATTACAGCAAAGGCCATAATGGATGTTCAGACCTTTGATTGAGATTCATCTCAAGTGTGACCCTTGAGCTCTGCCTATGTTGGATACTGGGTGAGTTAGCATGCAAGAGGAATAGGTTGATATGGCCTGGAATTAAGTTGTCTTATACTATAACTAGTCATAAAGCTGTGAGTTGACATGAAGTTGACACAGGAGCTATGAGAGTTAATGGAGTGGGTGAGGTTAATGTTATGAAAAGGTTGGAGGCAAAAGCATATAAAATGAAATGAGACAACTGTGATAATATCCCAGAAAACCTTGACCAGTCTTTAACAAAGTCCATCCCAAAACTTGGCAGTTCTTCTGCGTATACTGTGCCCAAGGATTACGGGCCTGACCTAATCCTGAATCTATGCTCCGTCTCTCCCCACACGACTACCATATAGGGTTGTTTCCTTGGAAGCAGGAGCTGTGAACTACAACATTTCCTGCCTTGTGCCTCTGCTTTTAGTCACGATCAAGGAATGTAATAGGGAGAGCTAAAATAGAGGTTCGGCAAAAAGATCATTGAGGGGAGAGTTCAAAACTGATTGAAATCACAGAGAATGGGGAATTGTTCTGTGTAAGAGAAAAGGAGAATCTTGAAATCATAATGAAAGGAGAGGGAGAGGTGACTCAATTTAAATATGCATGTCTTTTGTATTGATAAGTGAAAAATATTTTATGTAGTGAAGAAAATAAATCCATTTGAAGGGAGTAGAACTGCAAAGGAGCAGAGCTGGAGTTGAAGTTTAAGAAAGACCAAGTTAAGGGATGAAATAAGGCAAGTCAAAAATGGAGGAGAGGGGAAATACCAAATGAGAGCTTGTATATTTCCAGACAATGAGCAGTACCGCACAGACAAGCACCATTAATGCCCACTGCTTTATCATCTTACCAAACCTCCCATTGTGATGTAAAGGGTTAACTAATAGCTACAGAGTGTGTGCAAATTGAGCTAGACCATTGTGATATCGGATCACATGGAAGTGGAATTTCATTCTATAGAATTTCACAAAGGAAGGAACTCAGTGTGGGGTCAACTAACTTTTAAGTCTTGGATCTCATTTAACTCACCAACTTGATTGAGTTTTTTGAGGAAGTAACAAAGAGAATTGATGAGGGTAGAGCAGTAGATGTGATCTATATGGACGTCAGAAAGGCACTCGACAAGGTTCCCCATGTGAGACTGATTAGCAAGGTTAGATCTCATGAAATACAGGGAGAACTAATCATTTGGATACAGAACTGGCTCAAACGTAGGAGACAGAGGGTGGTGTTGGAGGGTTGTTTTTCAGACTGGAGGCCTGTGACCAGTAGAGTGCCACAAGGATCGGTGCTGGGTCCTCTACTTTTTGTTATTTACATAAATGATTTGGATGCGAGCATAAGAGGTACAGTTAGTAAGTTTGCAGATTACATCAAAATTGGAGGTGTAGTGGACAGCGAAAAGGGTTACTTCAGATTACAACAGGATCTTGACCAGATGGGCCAATGGGCTGAGAGGTTGCAGATGGAGTTTAATTCAGATAAATGTGTGTGGGATTTTGGGAAAGCAAATCTTAGCAGGACTTATACACTTAATGGTAAGGTCCTAGAGACTGTTGCTGAACAAAGAGACCTTGGAGTGCAGGTTCATAGCTCCTTGAAAGTGGAGTCGCAGATAGATAGGATAGTAAAGAAGGCGTTTGACATGCTTTCATTTATTGGTCAGAGTATTGAGTACAGGAGTTTGGAGGTCATGTTGTGGCTGTACAGGACATTGGTTAGGCCACTATTGGAATATTGCATGCAATTCTGGTCTCCTTCCTATCAGAAAGGTGTTGTGAAACTTGAAAGGGTTCAGAAAAGGTTTACAAGGATGTTGCTGGAAATGTGTTGCTGGAAAAGCGCAGCAGGTCAGGCAGCATCCAGGGAACAGGAGAATCGACGTTTCGGGCATAAGCCCTTCTTCAGGGCTTATGCCCGAAACGTCGATTCTCCTGTTCCCTGGATGCTGCCTGACCTGCTGCGCTTTTCCAGCAACACATTTCCAGCTCTGATCTCCAGCATCTGCAGACCTCACTTTCTCCTTACAAGGATGTTGCCAGGATTGGAGGATCTGAGCTACAGGGAGAGGCTGAACAGGCTGGGGCTGTTTTCCCTGGAGCGTTGGAGGCTGAGGGGTGACCTTATAGAGGTTTACAAAATTATAAGGGACATGGATAGGGTAAAGTGGCAAAGTCTTTTCCCTGGGGTGGGGGAGTCCAGAACTAGAGGGCATATGTTTAGGGTGAGAGGGAAAAGATATAAAAGAGACCTCCGGAGCAACTTTTTCACGCCGAGGATGGTACGTGTATGGAATGAGCTGCCAGAGCAAGTAGTGGAGGCTGGTACAATTGCAATATTTAAGAGGCATTTGGATGGGTATATGAATAGGAAGGGTTTGGAGGGATGTGGGCTGGGTGCTGGCACGTGGGACTGGATTAGGTTGGAATATCTGGTCGGCATGGACGGCTTGGACTGAAGAGTTTCCATGCTGTACATCTCTATGACTCTATCTATAACTCTAAATGACCCACAATAGACTCCTGCCTGAAACAGATGGAAATGATATTTAGCAGATGGGTGAGAGAAGAACTCAGATCTGAAAACCCAGAACCTGGGGATGTAAGAAATGTGCCTAGCATGAGCCAGATCTCTCAGAGGATTCCAGATTGGAAAGACAGGTTATGGCAAGCCTGAGCAAGCTCATTCTAAAATTCCAAGGAGCACCTATGGTACGCATGAACCGGAAATAAAGGTTGATATGTCATAGTTTCCCCACTGTGAAACCAGATCTCTAAACCAGATGTAGAAAATAGTTTTGTGGTGCCTGTTACCTCCTTGGACCATGACTTTTCAAAATAATGTATGCCCCTGCTGGCCAGGAGGAGGCAGACCTCCTGTACTTATTTTCATGCAAGCTATCATGGCAAGGAGCTAGAAAGCATTAAGAATTCCTGTCACCTTGCCATTATGAACTGCAACATGTTTGCATGGCTGGTAGCTGCATTGGATAGATACAACAGGAGATTGGAATCCAAGTCCTAGCTTACAATTTAATTTAACTGCTGCTGGAGGTTTTCTTGATGTATTAGAGTGTTTAGTAATTTTGCTGGAATTAATGGAGTTTGTTTCCTTTGAGTTTCTCTTGATATTGAATTGTGCATTTCATAAAATACATTCACTCAAAACAAAATTGGTCAATACTTTGCAATTTTTATATCACAGAAGCTGAAGTATTATTAGTGACAGGAGATATCTTCCAAGTATTGTGCAAACCAAAATCATAAAGCGGATCTTCATGAATTTTTTTTGTAAAATTCCACTCATTTTGCACAAAATTTTATTGCTACAGAATGCAGGAATTTATCATTGTTCTCAAAGACACCATCATAGAATCATACTGCACAGAAACAGACCCTTCAGTCCAACCAGTCCTTGCCAAACATAATCCGGAACTAAACTAATCCCACCTCCTGTTCCTGGCCCACACCCCTCCAAACCTTTCCTATTTATGTATCCATCTGAATGACTTTTAAACATTTGTAATTGTACCCCCATCCACTACTTCCTCAAATTTCATTCCACACATGAACCACCTTCTGTGTAAAAAAAAATGCCTCTTGTGTCTTTTTTAAATCTCTCTCTCCTGTCACCTTAAAAATGTGCCCCCTAGTCTTGAAATCCCCTGTCCTAGGGAAAAGATTGAGACCTTACAGTTGTTAAAATTACCAATGTTAATAATTCAGATGTCCTACAGAGACACTTCAGTTAGATATACAGCTTCCAACAAGGTCATAATTTATGTTCCCTAAATATCTTAATCATGGCCTCCAGACATGCCAGTACTCTACTGTAAAGTGTGAAAGTAACAATTGTAAAAGATTCCAGAGTGTGCAATGTCTATGGAGAGGACATTGATCATAGAATTTGCATGCCTCTATCATCAATAATATTTACAATTTTTTATTGTGTTGTGACGAATCTAAGAGTCAAGATTCAAGTTGTTTTTTTAAACTGCACCTCAATATCTTAAAGCACAACCATTACTTTATGTTGTATCAAACTCGCAGCTTGAGGGAGTGATTCTGAATGGGAATAACTTGCAAAATAAATATTGCATCATCTAACTTCAAAGCACCATTTCTTTTTCCATATGGCTAGCTTGACTCTTTGCTATTAGTTTTCTGCTCCTTACTGTGCAGTGATTCATATGCACTCTTGCATGGTGCTATGCTGGTACTGTACATGTCGCTTTCCACCTGTCAATGGGAGCTTTGCATCTGTCATTGTGCAGTTGGGCACCACTATTGTTTCCAATCTGTCACTGTGGAAAAAGGCACATCTCCCATCTGTTCTTATTCCTACCTGTCACTTCATGTGAAGCATATATACTCTCAGTCAGACTGGTTCTGGAAGTTAAAACATATGTAAACATCAGTCTAACATGTAAATGAGAATACGGAATACTAAATGAAAGTCAGAAACTTTGAACCAGTATGATGCAACCAAAAATCCTCAACAAAATGAGTCAAGAAATAAATTTTATTTATTACTTTTCGGAATTGACTATGAATAAGAACTGTGGCTGTGGGGGAGCAAAGGATGTTATCTGGTATGGAGGGAAGGTCTTATGAGGAAAGGCTGAGGGACTGTTTTTGTTCGAGAGAAGAAGGTTGAGAGGTGACCTTATTGAGCCATATAAAATAATCAGAGCATTAGATAGGTTGGACAGGGAGAGCCTTTTTCCTCAGATGGTGATGGCTAGCATGAGGAGACATAGTTTGAAATTGAGGGGTGATAGTTATAGGTCAGATGTCAGAGGTCATTTCTTTACTCAGGTAGTAGGGGTGTTGAACGCACTGCCTACAACAGTAGTAGACTCGCTGACTTTAAGTGCATTTAAATGGTCATTGGATAGGCATATGGATGAGAATGGAATAGTGTGGGTTTGATGGGCTTCAGATTGATTCCACAGGTCAGCGCAACAATGAGAGTTGAAGGGCCTGTACTGCACAGTAATGTTTTATGTTCTGTGATCTAAAAGGAGTCAAATATGCTAAGGAGAATTAAGGGCTTGTTAATCTGACATTGGCCATTGAGAAAATTCCCTATAGCATTAGGAACTGTTATCCAAAAGGCATAAACTCCATTTGGAATCTTATCTCTATTATAAGTGAGTGATACCCATAGTTCACACAATTCATGAAAGGTACACCCTTGAAAACATTGTTATAATTGTTGAAAATCATATGCTTATCCAGTTCATTTCCTGCAATTCTGAGTCTGTCTCAGGACATGAAGAAAATATCACTTAGTTCGTTGAGGGTCTGGTCCTGAAGGACAATGGAATGAGACGTCAACATACTAGAGGCATTCTGTGAGAACACAAACTGGAATGAGACAAGTGTCAAAACATGCGGCACTGGAAAAGCACAGTCGGTCAGTCAGCATCCGAGGATCAGGAGAGTTGACGTATCGAGCATAATCTCCTGCTCCTCTGATGTTGCCTGACCGGTTGTGCTTTTCCAGCGCCACATTTTTTTGACTCTGATCTCCAGCATCTGCAGTCCTCACTTTCTCCTGAAATGGGAGTCAATTTGGCCTATAGATCAATTCCTTTCACATTCTGTATGTTGATTTTTAATTTTATGTTAACCATATTTAAGACATTAAAGTAACAAAGCAAATGAACATAAGGGTAAAGTGAAACTAGAGGGGTACCATTAGCTCGCTCGCTAAAGAAAGAGTGAGAGACAGGAGATTCTTTTTGAATTTTAGGATCACTGTTTTTCCAGTGAGGATATGTCACCAGTTGATAATTATTGGTCAGCAATGAAACTTGTGCATAAACTGTTATGAAGCAGTATTTTGTGACGAATGTTGTTTTTCTGGATCAACCTCACTATCTTCAGATGGTCAGTTTATTCAATGTGATATCAAGATACAGCTGAAGACTTCTGAAATAGCAATAATCCAAGAATAGTGCTAGAAATTTCTGCTCTGAATCTACCCATGTGCCTATCCAAATTTTTCCAGTATATTTTCCTGTCATAGAGATATACAGCACGGAAATAACCCCTTTGGTCCAACTTGTTCAGGCCGACCAGATATCCGAAATAAACCTAGTGTGATTTGGCAGCATTTGGCCCATATCCCCCTCAACCCTTCCTATACCCAACCAGGTGCCTTTTAAATGTTGTAATTGTATTAGCCTCCACCATTTCCTCTGGCAGCACATTCCATACACACACCACCTCTGCATGAAAAAGTTGCCTCTTAGGTCCCTTTTTAATCTTTCCCCACTCACCTTTAACCTATGTCCTCTAGTTCTGGACTCCTCTATCCCAGGAAAAAGATCTCATCCATGTCCCTCATGATTTTATAAACCTCTATAAGGTCACCTTTAGCCACTGACCCTCCAAGGACAATAGTCCCAGTTTATTCAGCTTCGTCCTATAGCTCAAACCCTCCAACACTGGCAACATCCTTGTAAATCTTTTCTGAACCCTTTCAAGTTTCACAATATCCTTCCTATAGGAGGGGGATCAGAATTGCAAGCAGTATTCCAGTAGCGGCTTGACCAATGTCCTATCCAGCTGCAACATGACCTCTCAACTCTTATATTTAATGAACTGACCAATTATGGCAAGCATACAAAATGGCTTCTTCACTATGCTGTCTAACTGTGGCTCCACTTTCAAGGAACTATGAACCTGCAATCAAATGATCTTTGTGTTCAGCAACACTCTCCAGGACCTCACCATTAACTTTTAAAGTATGACTCTGATTTGCCTTTCTAAAGTAAAACACCTCACATTTATCTAAATTAAACTCCACCTGCCACTCTTCGGCCCATTAGCCCATCTGATCAAGATCCCATTGTACTCTAAGGTAACCTTCTTTGCTATCACCTCACCTGTGGCTATCCATGATCCAAGGTGCCCAACAATCACTCCCCTAGCTTCCCACAGAGTTCCAGAGTACATTTGATGATGTCCAAGGGATTTATTTTCCTTTTGAGCTTTTTAAGACATCTAATGCCACCACCTCTGAAATATGGGCATTTTTCAGGATGTTGCTATTTATTTCCCTATGTTCTATATCTTCCATATTATTATCCACAGTAAACACTGATGCAAAATATTTGTTTACTATCTCTCCCATCTCCTGTAGTTCCACACATAGGTGGCCTTCCTGATCTTTGAGGAGTCTCCCTGTTCTCTCCATTGTTACTCTTTTGTCCTTAACGTATTTGTAGAAACCCTTTGGATTCTTCTTAACCCTATTTGCCAAAGGTATCTCAGGTCCCCTTTTTTGCCCTCCTGATTTCTCTCACGTATACTCCTATTGTTGTTACACCCCTCTAGGGAATCGCTCAATTTTTGCTCTCTATACCTGACATATGCTTCCTTATTTTATTCTCGACCAAAACCTCAATTTTTCCAGTTATCCAACATTCCCTACATCTAACAGCCTTGCCCTTCACCCTAATAGGAACATACTGTCTCTGGACTCATGTTATCTCATTTTTGAAGGCTTTCCATTTTCCAGCTGTTCCTTTACTTGCAAACAGAGTAAAAATTGACCAAGTACTCGGCAAAATGAAAATGACAAATACGACCTGACCAATTATTGCCTCTCAGTCTAGTCTTGAGCATCTGCAAAATGATGGGTGTGATTGACAATGCTATTAGCAACACTGAATTGGCTAGCTCAGTTTGAGTTCAGCTCAGGGCACCTAGCTCCTGACCTTGTAAAAGTGCAGATAAGAGCGGAGGTCCAGGAGTGAGGAGAGATGAGAAAGCCCTTGACATCACAGTAGCATTTGACTGAGTGTATCATCATGAAGCCTGCCAAAACTAAAGTTAATGGGAATCCGAGGACGACTATGCCATTAAGACCATGCTTGGCTCCTCCTCCTCCAAAGCAGTTTCCATCCAAAAACAGCAAAACAGGCACTGCATTCAGACTGGAGCTGATAAGTGGCAGGTAATATTCTCTTCTCACAAATATAAGGCAATAACAATCTCCAGCAAAAAAAAACTAAATCATCTCCCCTTGATATTCATTAGCATTGCCATTGCTGAATTTCTCACTATCAACATTCATGGCTTACCATTAACAAAAAAAAACAAAAGCAGGCCAGAAGCTGAAAGTTATGCAGTAAGTAACTTGCCCACCTGAATTCATCTTGGCTCAGTGGCTAGCACTGCTGCCTCACAGCGCCACGTATCCAGGTTCGATTCCAAGCTCTGGCGACTATCTGTGTGGAGTTTGCACATTCTCCCCGTATCTGCATGGGTTTCCTCCGGGTGCTCCAGTTTCCTCCCACAGTCCAAAGATGTGCACATTAGGTGCATTAGCCATAGGAAATGCAGTGTTATAGGGATAGGGTAGGAGGATGGGTCTGGATGGTATACTCTTGAGAGGCTCAGTGTGGACATGTTGGGCTGAATGGCCTGTCTCTACTGTGTAGGGATTCTATGGTAGTCCCAAAATCTGTCTACCATTGTCAAGTTATTACTCAGGAACCTGATGGAATACCCTCCTCTTACCTGGATGAAAACAGCTCCAGGAGCACTCAAAATTCTTGACAAAACAGTCTGCTTGACTGGTACCCCATCCTCACCTTAAATATTCACTCCCTCTCCCATCAATGAAGCACAGTGGCAGCAGGGCATACCATCTTAGTATGCACTGCAGCAAGCCATAAATATCTTCAAAAACTGTGATATCTACTGCCAGGATAAAGATATCAGATATAACGGAAAACCACAACCTGCAAGTTATTCTCCAAGTCTCACACAATCCTGACTTGGAACTATATCACTGTGCCTTTATTGTCACAGGGTCAAAGTTCTGGAACTCCCTCTCTATCAGTACTTTGTACGCCCCAAGTGCCGTGACTGTAACAAGGTCAGCCAGGTGAATCTCATTGAATATGAATTCCCTGATTGGAGCTGGTACTCTGATCCAATCATGGAGCCCTGGCTGACAGATATAAACCAGAGCGTCAGCGGTTCTGTTCATTCTGAGAGCTGGATCAGTGTCAAGAACTAACTCTCCACATATAAATAAAGGGGTGACTTGATGACAGGATACTGTCCTCTGTGGAGTTCTGCCACCTAGGAATGCAGTGATCCAAGACAGCAGTGCACCTCAATTTCATCAGAGACATTAGGACGAAGCAATAAATTCTGGCCTAGCCAGTATTCCCCACATCCTGGGAACAAATGAAAAAAAGTATCTGGACTGGTTAAATTCTGTGGGGTGGCACGGTGCCACAGTGGTTAGCACTACTGCCTCACAGCGCCAGAGACCCGGGTTCAATTCCCACCTCAGGCGACCGACTGTGTGGAGTGTGCATGTTCTCCCCGTGTCTGCGTGGGTTTCCTCCGGGTGCTTCGGTTTCCTCCCACAGTCCAAAGATGTGCAGGTCAGGTGAATTGGCTGACCTGCACATCTGCATAGCTGAAGCAAACCATCATGAAATTTATGAACTTGGGGCAATCTTTTCACAACATTGTCAAAATGGACACACAACATGTATTTTTATCTCTATCTCTGATAAAAGACCAAAACAGGGACATTCATCTTTTGGTTATAATAGACTTTATTCAATAATCACCAACAATATTTGTAAAACTTTCATGGGTATCAGTATGATGTAGTTTCCTAATAAGAATGACTTTCATACTGTGCCAAAATTAAACAAAGTTCAGGGAGTGAGTTTATGGGGTTGACAGGAGGACTGAATTGTTCATTATTAAAGAGTTATAAACCTTCATACTTTTTATGGGGCTGGAAATGCAATGACCCCTGAGATAGCACGGAATGTTCTCACTTTTCATTAAGCACAAACATTGTCCTCTCCACAGTTGAATTAATAAACTTACCAATATTGATGCTATTTGTCATAGTTTGAACCTTTTGATATTTCTGCTATTGAAACTGCATTGTTCAAAAGTTCTGTTTGAAAAGAAAATCATTCTTTGCACACAAAAACACGTACACACACTTATTCAAACATTTCAATCATTATTACACAAAATTATGTAAATTCCATAATTGGAATTTTAATCTGTAAGACTGTAATACACCTCTGGGCAGGTGCCCCCTCAAATGTATTTGTTCAGTGCTGAATACCAGTGAAGGTGATAATGTCTTGGGGAGTGAATCTAGAAAGCATCCAATACACCATGGGAAGAATCACAGAATTGCAGAACAAGGTCTTTCAGCCCATCGTGTCTGTACTGGCTCTTTAACTTTGTGTCAATTCCTCTTTATTTCTGTACGTGGTATCTACTTCAATAATCATCCTATGCCCTCTCAAATGGTTCAGTTGAACCTGCCTCCACCACACTTCTGGACATTGCATTTCATACCATAAAAAAAGATGTTTCTCACTTTGAATTTGCTGCTTTTGCTAAACACTTTAAATCTGTGCTCTGGGAACTGTTTCTCCCTATCCACTGAGTCCAGGTCACAGGTGATTTTGAAAACGTCTATCAAATTTCCTTTGAAACATTTCATCCCCGAATAAAACAGTCCTAACTTCACCAAACTTGTCTCATCATTGAAGTATCTCAACCGTGGATCCATTCCCCTAAGCCTTTTCGACATTCTCTCCAGTAGATTTACATCCTTCACACCTTTTTAATGGTCTGAAATGTAACCAATGTCTTCTTTAAATTCGTAATAACCTCTCTAATATTTTGTAACCTGTATCCCTATTTGTTATAAGAGGTATAGTCAGTAAGTTTGCAGATGACTCCAAAATTGGAGGTGTAGTGGACAGCGAAGAGGGTTACCTCAGATTACAAGATGATCTTGATCAGATGGGCCAATGGGCTGAGAAGTGGCAGATGGAGTTTAATTTAGATAAATGTGAGGTGCTGCATTTTGGGAAAGCAAATCTTAGCAGGACTTATACTCTTAATGGTAAGGTCCTGGGGAGTGTTGCTGAACAAAGAAACCTTGGAGTGCAGGTTCATAGCTCCTTGAAAGTAGAGTCGTAGGTAAATAGGATAGTGAAGAAGGTGTTTGGTATGCTTTCCTTTATTGGTCAGAGTATTGAGTACAGGAGTTGGGAGGTCATGTTGCAGCTGTACAAGACATTTATTAAGCCAATTTTACAACATTGCATGCAATTCTGGTCTCCTTCCTATCGGAAGGATGTTGAGAAACTTGAAAGGTTTCAGAAAACATTTACAAGAATGTTGCCAGGGTTGGAGGATTTCAGCTATAGGGAGATGCTGAACAGGCTGGGAGGCTGAGGGGTGACCTTATAGAGATTTATAAAATCATGAGGGGCATGGATAGGATAAATAGACAAAGTCTTTTCCCTGGGGTGGAGGAGTCCAGAACTAGAGGGAAAGATATAAAAGAGACCTAAGGGGCAACCTTTTCATGCAGAGGGTGGTACGTGTATGGAATGAGCTGCCAGAGGAAGTGTTTAAAGGCATCTGGATGGGCATATGAATAGGAAGGGTTTGGAGGGATATGGGCCGGGTGCTGGCAGGCAGGACTAGATTGGATTGGGATATCTGGTCGGCATGGACGGGTTGGACCGAAGAGTCTGTTTCCGTGCTGTACATCTCTGACTCTATGACTTTGTTCTGTATGCTTTATTAATGGCTTTCTCTATTTGTCGAGCCACTTTTAATGACTTATGTACATAAACAGAGTCTAAAAGTGCGATGCTGGAAAAGCACAGCTGGAATGAAGAGGCTACATTCGAAACGTTGATTCTCCTGTTCCTTGGATGCTGCCTTCCAGCACTGTACCTTTTGACTCTGATCTTCAGCATCTGCAGTCCTCACTTTTCCCTATGTACATAAACACCCAGGTCTCTCTGCTCCGGAATAGAATCTTTTATTTTGTACAGCTTCTCCATATTCTTTGCACCAAATGACATCACTTCACAATTCCCTGCACTGAATTTTATCGAGGTAAAAACAAGAACTGCAGATGCTGGAAACCAGAGTCTAGATTAGAGTGGTGCTGGAAAGGCACAGCAAGTCAGGCAGCATCCGAGGAGCAAGAAAGTAGACATTTCGGGCAAAAGCCCTTCATCAGGAATAGAGGCAGGGTACCTGCAGAGTGGAGAGATAAATGAGAGGGGGGTGGGGGTGGGGAGAAAGTAGCATAGAGTACAATAGGTGAATGGGGGTGGGGATGGAGGTGATAGGTCAGAGAGGAGGGTGGGGGAAGGTAGCAAAGAGTACAATGGGTGAATGGGGGAGGGCATGAAGGTGATAGGTCAGAGGAAGAATGCCTTATCTTCCGCCTCAGAACAGATTAGATTACTTACAGATTAGATTAGATTACTTAGTGTGGAAACAGGTCCTTTGGCCCAACAAGTCCACACCGACCCTCCAAAGAGCAACCCACCCAGACCCATTCCCCTACATTTACCCCTTCACCTAACACTACGGACAATTTAGCATGGCCAATTCACCTAACCTGCACGTTTTTGGACTGTGGGAGGAAACCAGAGCACCCGGAGGAAACCTACGCAGACATGGGGAGAACGTGCAAACTCCACACAGTCAGTCGCCTGAGGCAGGAATTGAACTCGGTTCCCTGGCGCTGTGAGGCAGCAGTGCTAACCACTGTGCCACCGTGCCGCCCACCACTTCAACCCCATGGCATCAATGTGGATTTCACCAGTTTCCTCATTACCTCTTCCCCCCACCTCCGACGTTCCAGCTCAGCACTGCCCTCATGAATTATCCTACCTGCCGATCTTCCTTTCCACCTATCCACTCCACCCTCCTCGCTGACCTATCACCTCCATCCCCAACCCCATTCACCTATTGTACTCTATGCTACTTTCTCCCTACCCCCCCTCTTATTTATCTCTCCACTCTGCAGGCACCCTGTCTCTATTCCTGATGAAGGGCTTTTGCCCGAAACATCGATTTTCTTGCTCCTTGGATGCTGCCTGAATTTTATCTGCCAACTATCTGACTACTCCACCAACCTGTCAATGTCCTTTGAAGGTCTATGAGTTATCAGAGCATGGCGAGGATTATTTACATTGAAACAATGTATGGGAAAAGGCAGGAAAATGGCGCTACGTCATGACCCTCATTTGGACAGCCAGTACAGGCATGATGGATTGAATGGCCTCCTTTTGCCTCTTAATGCTTTTGGTCACAGGGGATACAATAGTTTAGGAGCGCATTTTTGCACGTACTGGCATGAATCCTAGGTAGTGCTATTTCTCTGGAATTCGGATGTCACTGAAAATGTCCAGGACATTTTGAAGGGAACGGAGAACAAACATAAGTCATGAGAATCAATGACCTAGAAATAAAAAGCTATTAGGCTCTTTAGTCAGTGTTTCATGAACTAAGGAGAGAAATAAAATACAAGGTCAGCACCAAATGCCAGAGAATATGGGAATAGTAGGACAAAATATATTGGAGCAACGGTGCTGGAAGAAAGTATTCAGGTGAATCATGTCCTGGAGAGAAAGGACCAGCTTAAGGTGAATAAGTTGTACCTCAGCAGAGCCAAGACTAATGTCCTCACTGGAAGTTTTGTGGGAGAGAGTCTGTGCTAATTTGACAAGGGGCCTGGCACCAAGATGAAACTGTAGATAAGAGAAACTAGATGCATAACAGTGGGTTTGGCAAAATGCATTGTTCTGATTGACATAGAGCAACGTGAAAGGGTAGATCTGGAATGTGCGCACAGAAAAGTTTTGTGAATAAGCACAGGTGCCATATGGAACTACGATATGTTTAACATGGACCCATAGACTGACAGAGTCATAGAGGTGTACAGCACGGAAACCCTTCGGTCCAACCAGTCCATACCGAGCAGATATCCCAGCAAATCTAGTCCCACCAACCAGCACCCGGCCCATATCCCTCCAAATTCTTCCTATTCATTGACCCACCCAAATGCCTTTTAAATGTTGCAATTGTACCAGCCTCCACCACTTCCTCTGGAAGCTCATTCCATTCACTTGACCCTTACGTCTCTTCTTATCTTTCCCCTCTCACCCTAAACCTATGCCCTCTAGTTCTGGACTCCCCGACCCCAGGGAAAAGGCTTTGTCTACTTATCCTATCCATGCCCCTCATAATTTTGTAAACCTCTATAGAGGTCACCGCTCAGCCTCCAACGCTCCAGGGAGAACAGCCCCAGCCTGTTCAGCCTCTCCCTATAGCTCAAATCCTCCAACCCTGGCAACATCCTCATAAATCTTTTCTGAATCCTTTCAAGTTTCACAACATCTTTCCGATAAGAAGGAGACCAGAACTGCACGCAATATTCCAACAGTGGCCTAACCAATGTCCTGTACAGCTGCAACATGACCTCCCAACTCCTGTACTCAATACTCTGACCAATAAAAGAAAGCAAACCAAATGCCTTCTTCACTATCCTATCTACCTGCGACTCCACTTTCAAGGTCTCTTTGTTCAGCAACACTCCCTAGGACCTTACCATTAAGTGTATAAGTCCTGCTAAGATTTGCTTTCCCAAAATGCAGCATCTCGCATTTTTTTAAATTAAACTCCATCTGCCAGTTCTCAGCCCATTGGCCCATCTGGTTAAGATCCTGTTGTAATCTGAGGTAACCTTCTTTGCTGTCCACTACACCTCCAATTTTGGAGTCATCTGCAAACTTACTAACTGTACCTCTTATGCTCTCATCCAAATCATTTATGTAAATAACGAAAAGTAGAGGACCCAACACTGATCCTTGTGGCACTCCACTGGTCACAGGCATCCAGTCTGAAAAACAACCCTTCACCACCACCCTCTGTCTTCGACCTCTGAGCCAGTTCTGTATCCAAACAGCTAGTTCTCCCCATAATCCATGAGATCTAATATTGATAACCAATATCCCATGGAGAATCTTGTCGTACACTTTACTGAAGTCCATATAGATCACATCTACCACTCTGCTCTCTTCAATCCTCTTTGTTACTTCTTCAAAAAACTCAATCAAGTTTGTGAGACATGATTTCCCACGCACAAAGCCATGTTGACTATCCCAAATCAGTCCTTGCCTTTCCAAATACATACATCCTGTCCCTCAGGATTCCCTCCAACAACTTGCCCACCACCGACATCAGGCTCACTGGTCTATAGTTCCCTGGCTTGTTCTTACCACCCATTTTAAACAGTGGCACCACGTTAGCTAATCTCCAGTCTTCCAGCACATCACCTGTGACTAACGATGATACAAATATCTCAACAAGAGGCCCAGCAATCACTTCTTTAGCTTCCCACAGAGTTCTCAGGTACACCTGATCAGGTCCTGGGGATTAATCCACCTTTAACCATTTCAAGACATCCTGTACTTCCTCCTCTGTAATATGGACATTTTGCAAGGTGTCACCATCTATTTCCCTACATTCTATATCTTCCATATCCTTTTCCACATTAAATACTGATGCAAAATACTCGTTTAGTATCTCCCCCATTTTCTGCGGCTCTACACAAAGGCCGCCTTGCTGATCTTTGAGGGGCCCTATTCTCTGCCTAGTTACCCTTTTGTCCTTAATGTATTTGTAAAAACCCTTTGGATTCTCCTTAATTCTATTTGCCAAAGCTATCTAATGTCCACTTTTTGTCCTACTGGTTTCCCTCTTAAGTATACTCCTACTTCCTTTATACTCTTCTAAGGATTCACTCGATCTATCCTGTCTATACCTGACATATGCTTCCTTCTTTTTCTGAACCAAACACCCAATTTCTTTAGTCATCAAACATTCCCTATACCTACCAGCCTTCCCTTTCACCCTGACAGGAATATACTTTCTCTGGATTCTTGCTATCTCATTTCTGAAGGCTTCCCATTTTCTAGCCGTCCCTTTACCTGTAAACATCTGCCTCCAATCAGCTTTCAAAAATTCTTGCTTAATACTGTCAAAATTGGCCTTTCTCCAATTTAGAACTTCAACTTTTAGATCTGCTCTATCTTTTTCCATCACTATTTTAAATCTAATAGAATTATGGTCGCTGGCCCTCAGTCACCTGCCCTGCCTTATTTCCCAAGAGTAGGTCAGGTTTTGCACCTTCTCTAGTATGTACATCCACATACTGAATCAGAAATTTTTCTTGTACACACTTAACAAATTCCTCTTCATCTAAACCCTTAACACTATGGCAGTCCCAGTCTATATTTGGAAAGTTAAAATCCCCTACCATAACCAACCTATTATTCTTACACATAACTGAGATCTCCTTACAAGTTTGTTTCTCAAATTCCCTCTGACTATTAGGGGATCTATAATACAATCCCATTAAGGTAATCATCCCTTTCTTATTTCTCAATTCTACTCAAAAAAACTTCCCTGGATGTATTTTCAGGAATATCCTCCCTCAGTACAGTTATAATGCTATCCCTTATCAAAAATGCCATTCCCCCTCCTCTCTTGCCTCCCTTTCTATCCTTCCTGTAGCATTTGTATCCTGGAACATTAAGCTGCCAGTCCTGCCCATCCCTGGGCCATGTTTCTGTAATTGCTATGATATCTCAGCCCCATGTTCCTAACCATGCTCTGAGTTCATCTGTCTTCCCTGTTAGGCCTCTTGCATTGAAATAAATGCAGTTTAATGTATTAGTCCTACCTTGTCCCTGGGTGCCTGACTGTTTGACTGGCTTCTGTTCTCAACTGTACCCGTCTCAGATTGATCTCTTTCCTCACTAACTCCCTGGGTCCCACCCCCCCACCTTCCTAGTGCTCCTTCTGAGCATCTCTAGCAAATCTCCCTGCCAGTATATTCGCCCCCTTCTAATTTAGGTTCATTCTGTCCATCTTGTACAGGTCACTTCTACCCCAAAAGAGATTCCAATGATCCAAAAATGTGAATCCTTCTCCCATACATCAGCTCCTCAGCCATGCATTCATCTGCTCTATCCTCCTATTCCTGCTCTCACTAGCTCGTAGAACTGGAGTAATCCAGACATTACTACTCTCGAGGACCTCTTTTTTAAATTCCTGCCCAACTCTCTGTAATCTTCCTTCAGAGTCTCAACCTTTTCCCTTCCTATGTCGTTGGTTCCAATGTGGACAATGACCTCTTGCTGGCCCCTCTCCCCCTTGAGAACATTCTGCATCCTCTCTGAGACATCCTTGATCCTGGTACCAGGGATGCAACACACCATTCTGATTTTTCGTTGCTGGCCACTGAAATATCTGTCTGTAACTCGGACTAGAGAATCCCCTAACACAATTGATCTCTTGGAACTCGACGTATTCCTCGGTGTGTTAGAGCCAGTCTCAATACCAGACACTTGGCTGTTCATGCTATGTTCCCCTGAGAATCCATCACCCCCTACATTTCCCAAAACAGCATACTTGTTTGAAATGGGGATAGCCACAGAAGACTCCTGCAATAGCTGCCTACCTCTCTTACCTTTCCTGGAGTTAACCCATCTATGTGACTGTATCTGAGACTTCCCCCCCCTTCCTATAATGACATCCGTCACATACTGTTGCTGTTGTAAATTCCTCATTGCTTCTAACTGTCTTTCCAAACGATTCATTTGATCTGATAAGATTCGAAACCAACAGCATTTATTGCAGATATAATACACAGTAACCCTTAAACTCTGTTTAAACTCCCACATCTGACAAGAAGCACGTATCTCTCTACTAAAGACCATTATTGCTCGATCAAATCTACAGACTCAAAAAAAAAGTCTTATTCCTCTTCAAAACACTGCCCCAGGTTAAATTAATAGTTATGGTTTATATTTTAAGTTTAATCAAGAGACATATCTACTCACTACTGCAGACTTTCTGTAGGCCACACTTAAAACAATTCACTTATCTGATTCTGTGCTGTGAACTTCCCCCAAACAGTTCCTCCAACATCATTTGTGAATTTCACTGTTCAAAAAGATTTGGGAACTTAATCTTCCTGGCCACAAGGTATTCCAGAAAGATAGGGAAGATAAAAGGCAGCTGATTAGGGGGAAAACTAGTGACAGCATTGATCCAATCAATTTTATAGGACTGAAGAAGAATGAAGTAGGTTTGGGAGTGAAAGGCAAGGACTATTTGATCTGAGCTAATTGTAGAATTGTAGAATGGTAACAGCACGAAAAGAAGCCTCTAATTATGTGTGCTGTGGCTCACTTCAAAAGCAACTCACTTCATCCCATTCATTTGCTTTTTCCCCATACCTGTGCATTTTTTTTCTCTTTACCAATGAACTAATTCTCTTCTGAAAACCACAATTTGTCCTTCCCCTACCACAAGTTCATGCAGTACTTATGCTGCATAAAAAAGGGTTTTCCTCATGCTTCTTTTATCAATCACTTTGAATCAGTATCTTCTGTTTTTTGATCCTTTAGTTTCTTCCTCCCTACTCTGCCCAGACCCCTCATAATGTTCAATAATGTTCAATATCTCTATCAAATTTCCTCTCAACTTTCCTTTGTATAACTGACCTTCCTCTTTCTTGGAACCATCCTTGTGAATCTTTTCTACATCCCCTCTAATGCCTTACAATATGATGGGAAAAGGGCTGTGCCATTGAGCCTGCTCTGCCATTCACAACTGCTTGAACACTTCAATGTCTTTTATCCAACCCTTTCCCATAATGGTATACAAGGGATAATCAGAAACCTAGCAATCTTAAGCATACTGAAAGGCTGAGAGCAGAGTCCTGCAGGATTCTGAGTGACATGGGCTATGGTGAGATGGGTGAGAATCAAGCAACAAATGTGGCAAGGCCCCTCTTGATGGCAATATCAGTTTTCTCCATCACTTATATCTTAGAGTCATTGAGATGTACAGCATGGAAACAGACCCTTCGGTCCAACCCGTCGATGCTGACCAGATATCCCAACCCAATCTAGTCCCACCTGCCAGCACCTGGCCCATATCCCTCCAAACCCTTCCTATTCATATACCCATCCAAATGCCTCTTAAATGTTGCAGTTGTACCAGCCTCCAACACTCTAGGGAAAACAACCCCAGACTGTTCTGCCTCTCCTGATAGCTCAAATCCTCCAACCCCTGGCAACATCCTTGTAAATCTTTTCTGAACCCTTTCAAGTTTCACAACATCTTTCCGATAGGAAGGAGACCAGAATTGCACGCAATATTCCAACAGTGGCCTAACCAATGTCCTGTACAGCTGCAACATGACCTCCCAACTCCTGTACTCAATACTCTGACCAATAAAGGAAAGCATACCACTTCTTCACTATCCTATCTACCTGCGACTCCACTTTCAAGGAGCTATGAACCTGCACTCCAAGGTCTCTTTGTTCTGCAACACTCCATAGGACCTTACCATTAAGTGTATAAGTCCTGCTAAGATTTGCTTTCCCAAAATGCAGCACCTCGCATTTATCTGAATTAAATTCCACCTGCCAGTTCTCAGCCCATTGGCCCAGTTGGTCGAGATTCTGTTGTAATCTGAGGTAACTCTCTTCGCTGTCCACTACACCTCCAATTTTGGTGTCATCTGCAAACTTACTAACTCTACCTCTTATGCTCACATCCAAATCATTTATGTAAATGACAAAAAGCAGTATCCAGAGATTCTGAGTAGAGACATTTCAAGCAACAAGCATGGGATTGTCTTCCAGTACTTGTGTTTGTAAGCCTTCACCCAACAGCTTAGATACGTGGTCCACAACCTCCTGGGATAGCCTGAATGGCTCTTGCTTTCCTCTGTCAGTTGGATGCAGCTGCCTTCCGTTTATCTCTAATGTTTGCCATCACTATGGCTATCGGTTGTCTAAGTCTAGTGCCTCTGCAGGTTTATCTAATGCCTACACCTGATGTTACTGCTCTTTTATCCTTCTGTGTTGGTTCGTCCTTAACTGCATGATGGTCAAGAGAAGGATAGACTTTTTATCTGCCATAGTGATGTCTTTTTCAGGATATCTGTGAATACAGTGCATTGATTTATGCAGTCATCAATTTTCTTCAGATTATTCCTTCACACCTGCTCTCTGATGTTCTTGCTAAACCCATTGTGTTTCCTCTATGGGACTCTTCCCCAGTCAACATGCCCCATCATGGGGAGGTCCAACTTGTGTGACCTTGGAGGACAGCTCGTTGAAACTAAGCATTCAGCGGTGCATGGAAACATTGCACATTGGTCCATAAAGCATATCAGTGCACCTTCCCATTCACAATTCTCAATTTCCCTTCAGTAAATCTGGAATGTGACCATTATATCACAGGCTTAGCATGACTGACCTATCCCATGCTCATCCCCTCTCCCATACTCTTTATTTGTCACCAGTTTCTAACGTGTCACCCAAGGTTTTAAGTTCTAGAGACTGTTGTTTGAGGCAACATGAGACCCTTGGAGACTGCATCTCCATCCCTTTCATTATGAGTCTCAGTCAGCCAATACTGAACTGTGGCTTCATATCTTCATGGAATCTTGTTGGGATCCAATACAGTGAATTCTGCAGTGATATTGTAACAGGAAGTGGCCCTTTTACCACTGGTCCTCCATCCACCATTTCCATTGACTCTATTCATGTTTATGTTGATATCCCTATTCTTTTCTTCCCCCCCACAGCCCCCACCATGAGTCCCTAATTATCAAAGTCACAGGTCTCCCCCTCACCCTGATGCCTCTCATTCTCGACGCAATGTATACCCTCACTTTTCAGATTCACACCCCTCCGCACCTACACTCTACCAACAAGATCAACTATACCCCAACCCATGACCCTGAAACTCCCACCACTGATCCAGCAGTTTAAAGCATCCTGCCCAGCTGTTAGCAAAATTGACTCAGGATGGACACATGCTGCCATATTCATCCTTGGGGACACAGTATTTCACCCTTCCCATTTTCCTAACGATAGTGCTTCTGCTTTTCATAGCCATTGGTCCTCCTTTCCCTACTGACCTTCCACTTTAATTCAGCTGATGGTTCATTCTGCCCTGCACAGTCAGCCAGCCTCCTCCCCTTTTCCAGTTTTACTTCATTTGTTGAATCCGTACTGCAGCTCAATCATTCTCTTTGAATTAAAGCCATGTCTCTATAAGGATGCAATAGCAAACACATCCTCAGGAGTCCTGGAAGATTTTGAACTTGATAAATGTATGTTCTTGTATGCAGTCAGGTTTCTGAGTTGATATGTTTTGGTGGGATGAATGAAAAAGAGATATATAAACTAAATAATACAACTTGAAATTATTTATAGGATGTGGAGCTGTATGTATACATAATTGCAGGGCAAAATGAGAAGGCTATTTGGAAACATATGCCTTCTTGGCTTTAATAATTGAAAAATAGAGTACAAAGGCATAGAGATGATGTTAAATTTATCAAAATCCTATTTGGTCTCAGCTGATGTTTATTTCTGGGAGTTAACATTTAGGAAGAGTGTCAAAAAAGGAATAGGAGAGAGTTACTAGAACATGACCATTGTTGAAGGACTCCAATTATGTGGAGAGGCTGGAAACATTATCTTCATTCTTCTTCAAGCTTAGGGGGGAGATTTGCTGGAAGTGATCAAAATCTCTAAGTGCTCTGATAGAGTAAATATAGAGAAACTGTTTCCAGAGAAATAAGGGCTGATAACCAAAAGGCACAGCTTTCAGATGATTGGTAAAAGAACAGGAGGTGATGTGAGTGAACATCTTTTAAAAGCAAAACACTGAGATCTGGAATGCAGTGCCTGAAAGAGTGATCAAAAGAGATTCAATAGGAACATCAAATAAATACTTACGTGGGCTCTGTGAAAAAAACAAAAGATTGAGTTTAATTAACATGTTCTACCAATGAGCCATAAAGGACAAAATTGACCACTTGGCCTTCTTTATGCTATATTTTCCCACGATGACAATAATAAAAAAAAATTCTGAATTGATGTTATTGGTATAGATCTTTATTTAAACATTTTCAAATGGTCAATCTAATACATCAAGCATATAAATTCATTGCTGTAATGTTTTATAGCTCACAGACAAATCCCCAGATGTTATTACTTGAGATTTAGAAATTGTCTTTGGTATTGCTGTAGATCAATGTTACTGTTTCTAATTCACATATTTATGGTTAAATTGATTTTTTTCAGTTATGATAAGATGACAGATTCATGGAGTCTGCCCTTGCTTCAAACAAAATACATGTTTGGAGCTCAACACAATAAAACATACAGAAGTTGCATTAAGAACTATGAAACATATTATTGCATCAATATTTCTAGTCTATTGCTTACATTTCTATGACTAACAGTCAGTGCCAAAGGTGCTTTTAAGCAGTCCACTACATTTTTCAAGAAAATAATTAAAGCCTTTTGCCAGTTTTTTTTATTGCTGTACAAAGTGCTATTTTAGTCGACTCTGTCTTCAAGTTATCATTCACATGTTATTTAGTATCATCCTGGTCAATTGCAATCAGAGTGACCTGTTTCACTTTCTTTTTAAAAATTCAGTTGGGGGACGTGAACATTGCTGGCTCAGTCAGCATTTATTGCTCATCACTAGTTGCCCTTGAGAAAGTTATGGTGAGCTGCTTTCTTGAACTTGTTGGTAGACTCACAATGCCACAAAGAAGGGAATTCCAGCATTTTTATCCAGTGACACTGGAGAAATGGCAATATATTTCTAAGTGAGAAAGTTTATTGGCTTGGAGAGCAACTTGCAGGTGGTAGTGTTTCCATGTATCTACTACCTTCTCCGTGGAAGTGATTAGATTACTTAGATTACTTACAGTGCGGAAACAGGCCCTTCTGCCCAACAAGTCCACACCGACCCTCCGAAGAGTAACCCACTGAGACCCATTCCCCTACATTTACCCCTTCACCTAACACTGTGGGCAATTTAGCATGGCCAATTCACCTAACCTGCACGTTTTTGGACTGTGGGAGGAAACCGGAGCACCTGGAGGAAACCCACGCAGACACTGGGAGAATGTGCAAACTCCACACAGACAGTTGCCTGAGGCGGGAATTGAACCCAGATCTCAGGCGCTGTGAGGCAGCAGTGCTAACCACTGTGCCACCGTGCCAAGTGGTCTTGGGATTGGAAGGTGCTGTCTAAACAGCATAGGTGACTTTCTGCTATGCAGTTTGTAGATGTGCATACTGCTGAGCATTGGTGGGGTAGGGAGTGAAGGTTTGTAGCTGTGCCAATCAAGTGGGCTATTTTGCCCTGGATAGTGTCACGTTCTTAGGTTTTGCTGGAGCTGCATTCATCCAGGCAAGTGAGGAGTATTCCATCATACCCGTGAATTATGCATGGTAGATGGTGGACAGGCTCTGGGGAGTCAAGAGGTGAGTTACCTGCTACAGTATTCCTAACGTCTGAATGGTTCTTGTAGCCACTGTATTTATATTTTGAGTCCAGCGAGATTCTGATCATTGGTAACCTCCAGTACGCTGATGGTGGGAGAATTCAATGATTGTAATGTCATTGACTATCAAGGGGCAATGGCTAGGTTGTCTCTTATTGGAGATGGTCATTGTATATCAATTATGTGGCGCAAATGTTACCTGCCACTTTTCAGAATCGAGAGTGTAGTGCTGGAAAAGCAAAGCAGGTCAGGCAACATCCGAAGAACAGGAGAATCGACATTTCGGGGAAGGGCTAATCTTCGAATTTCGATTCTCCTGCTCCTCGGATGCTGCTGGGTCTGCTGTGCATTTCCAGCACTACACTCACAACTCTGAACTCTAGCATCTGCAGTCCTCACTTTTTCCTCCTTGCCACTTTTCAGCCCAAGCCTGGACATTGTCTGGGTCTTGCTGCTTTTGGACATAAGCTACTTTAGTATCTGAGGAGTTGTGAATGGTGTTGAATGAACATTATACAATCATAGAGTCATAGAGCTGTACAGCATGGGAACAGACCCATTAGTCCAACTTGTCCATATCGACCAGATCCTAAATATACCTAGTTCCATTTGCCAGCATTTGGCCCAATTTCCCTCTAAACCCTTCCTATTCATATACCCATCCAGATGCCTTTTAAACTTTGTAATTGTACCAGCCTCCACCACTTCCTCTGGCAATTCAGTCCATACATGCACCACCCTCTGTGTGAAAAGTTGCCCATTGGATCCCTTTTAAATCTTTCCCTTCTCATCTTAAACCTATGCCTTTTATTTTTGGATTCTCCTACCCTGGGGAAAAGACTTTGGCTAATTACCCTATCCATGCCCCTCATTATTTTATAAACTTCCATAAGGTCACTCCTCAGCCTCCAACCCTCCAGGGAAATTAGACCCATCCTATTCAGCCTCTCTTTATAGTCAAACTCTCCAACTCTGACGACATCGTTGTAAGCCTTGTCTGAACTGTTTCAAGTTAAACAACATCCTTCCCCCAACAAACATCCTGACTCCTGACCTTTTGATGGAGGGGACACCAATGATGGAGTAGCTGATGATGATTTAGCATAGCACACTGCCTTGAGGAACAGGAAGATTCTCCTTTTACAGTGTTAGTGACCCTACCTATGTGCCAGGAGGCCTAGATTCAATCCCCACCTTCTACAGCAAGGTGTCATAACATCTCTGAACAGGTTGATATCTATTTTAGGAACTCCTGCTGTCCCAGAGGTGAGGTGACAGATCTCCCAACAAGCTCAACCATCTTCCTATGTGTCAGGTATGACTCCAATCAACAGAGAGTTTTCCCCTATACTCATTGATACAAATTTGGTCAGTTACTTTGATGCATGAGCTGTCACTCTCACGTCACGTCACGTCCGGAAGTCAGAGCTTTCATCCATGTTTGAACCAAGGCTGAAATGAGGTCAGGAGCTAGATGGCCCTGATGGAACATTAACTGGGTGTTGGTGAGCAAGTAATTAACTGAGAAGATGCTCCTTGATAGCAATGTTAATGACACTTATCAACTAGCATCTTGGGGCTAGTTGTACAGCAGATTTGCAAGGATAGAAAATGTCATTTGTAATGTCATCTGACATGATGAAACCTGTCTGATTTGTTAGGATAACACCACCAAATACGTGATAATGGAAAAGCAGCCTCAAAAATGTTTTTGTCACTATTATCTCAGCTAATCGTTCTTTTCAATATAAGGCAGTTAGTGTCTGAAAGTATTACCGGATATCATGAGGACATAAAGGGAAACTTCACTTTGGCATTCTTCCACACATGATATCAGTAACTTACACAAATGTCAGCAAGAAGCATCAGTCGCAATGAAACTACCAAAGCTTCTTAGTTCCATAATTATAATAGTAATGACTGTAAAGGTTCTACTATTTGCTAAACTTGATTTCAGACTACTACTGTAAATCATCAGATAACTTAAACAGTACTGTAACTTTTTATTGACAGCCTATCTTTGAAGTTAAGAATCCTAAATACTACAACATAAAAGGAAACTATTTAGTCTATCTTAGTTGTACAAGTGCCTGTTCTAACTCTTCAAATAACTTATCTGATTTCAATTAATTTCAATTAAAGTTGGTGGGCAAAGATCAGAATCTCAAAGGCAATCATGGATGGGCAATACAATATGAATGAATGAATTAATTAATTAATTAATTTTTTTTCTTAAAATAAACTCACTAATTCCGATACCCAATGGTTTATCAGTATTCCGGTCAGTATTGATCTCTTAATTTAAATAAAAAAAGGGACACATCTTCTGTACCATCTGTATCATTTGGTCTTCTATTTTAAACAAAAAGCCCCACTCACAATGCCATTTCACTGATGGTCTGATGTTGCTCTGTGTGATACTAGTTATGAATATTGGAAGCTAGTACAATTGAAACATTTAAAAGGCAGCTGGATAGGTATATGAATCGAAAGGATATGGGCCAAGTGCTGGCAAATGGGACGAGATAAGGTTATGATATCTGGTCAGCATGGATGAGTTGGACCAAAGGATCTGTTTCCATGCTGTACATCTCTATGACCTCTATAACATACTAACATGTTAGTATGGTGGTATAACAACTCCAATGAGATTCTAAGCCAATACGAGAGTGAAGAGTCACTCCAAAGTTTCATCTGTAGTAGCCAGTTGTAATAATGATCTAATTGGGAAGTTATATTGGAATTGCAGAATTGAGACTTTTTAAGATTGTGTTATGTAATAATAAGTAATCCTATGGATTTTGTCCTAATCTTTCATCATGACATAAAGAAAGAATAAGATTTTTTTTTGAGTTCTGATTAAAGTAATGTGTTCCCAGATTCAAATACAGAAGAGAAGAAAACCATTTTGTCAATGAATCCATGACTGAATATTTTCAATTTAATACTAGAAAATATAATAAATTGCTCTTTTAAATAAAAAAACAAGCCACAAACTTTGTGTGAATGACCTTCACTTTAATATATCTTAATTATAATGTTATATTTGAATAGCATCTATCTATTTAAATATTTCTCCTCTCACCTTAACAATATCTCCCCCTTCCAGTTTTGAACTCCCCTACCCTAGAGAAAAGACCCTTGAGATTCACCTTATCCTTGACCCTCATGATATTTCTAATGTCAATAATGACCTCCTGTGGTCCAGTGAGATAAGTCTCAGTTTTTTCAGTCTATCTTTATATCTCGAGCACACTATTCCCAGCAATATCCTGATAAATCTTTTCTGAACCCTCTGTAGTTTAATAATATCCTTCCAACAATAGGACAATTCTTTTTTAAAAATCCGTTCTTATTATGTGGTTATCACTTTTCTGCTTGTTAATTTTGTTTATTATCTGTAATTGCCATCAAATGGATGATGCTGGGCCTTCAAGGAGTTACAGAGTTTTGACCCAGTGACTGAATTCTGACTTTTGGATAGTATGTGACACGGAGAGGACCATGTAGCAAGATGTTGCTGTTACGATGTTGATTTAGTGGTCATTGCCCTTCTGAACTGTGTTGTGTGCAGATAAGGAAAACTTGGTGAGGTGTTGCAGTACTCTTGTAGTTTCCGCACTTGTTGCACACAGGCAATGATGGTAGTGAATGTAATCTTTGAAGGACCAATCAAGCTGATTGCTATGGCCTGGAGGGCATTGGCTAATTAATTGTGTTAATTTTGATCCACCGATACAAACTCCTCAAAATTATAAGCTAACATTAAGAGAAATACAATAACATTGCTAAACAAAATTGTTTTTTTATCAAGACTTGCTCTCCCTTCTCCACATTCCTGAGGCTACAATTAGAAATGTAAGAATAAGCCAGTCTGACAGATGTATTAGAACATTTGTTTTCCTGTACAATGTAAGATTTAGTTTTCTTTTTGCACAAATGCCCTGTGAATGATAGCTATGGATTTGCTACTGGCTAACAATACTTTGTCTATTATGCTTGGCTAGGAATGACTCTCCTCGGGCCAGTAGAGAGAATGGTTTCTTTGCATGCAACAAGCTGGTTTCCTGGTGGTAATTTTTATATATTTGAAATATGTGGAGGGAATGTCTGCACATCTATAATATTGAACACTCTGTGTAAGATTAGAAGAATGCAGGCCTCACTTTCAGCACTTCTTTCAACTGCTTTGTCACTTCCATTTAAGTGTACTCCTTTAAGTGCCAGACCTCTCTGGAAAATAGTCACATCTGCCTTGTATCCCCTCCAGACCCTGTTTTATTTATTACTGCAAAGAGATTTCCAAATCAAAATAAGTAGCATCTTTTTTCTTTCACATACCAGGCATACAATCTAACTCTAACCTAAAGACGTCGTTAAGAGGTAGATCACTGTAGAATGCAGTGTACTAGAGGATATCAGTGGCTTATAGTAGGGGAGCATGAATGTGTAGAACTGATCTTTGTTCTAACTTTTCGTGAATGATGACCCTATCATCCATTCTGTCCACATGCCTTGTTTTCCTGAGATGATGATGAATTTGGTGTGAAGTTGAAATGACAGTTTCCTTGGCTAATTAATGAGTAAATCTGGACCTTAAGTGATTTTCTAGGTCATTTGGATATGTGAATGTTAGAATTAGGAGTGAATGTCGATCCAGGTACACCATCCCAAATAAATCAAGCAACTTTAATTTGAATAAACTGGGTCAGAGCCAAACTTATTATCTTGTATTTTCATTTTAGACATTCAAAGCTTTATTTTAGATATTCATAGTTAAATAAGCCAAATCAATTGAAGGTAAATTTCTACATCTTCTCTACGATTACTGTAAACTGACATATTACTACAGGGTAGTGTCTTTTTGCAGCTGAGGCAAGTGGATAATTGTTAGAAACAAAATCAAAAACAGGAATTGCTGCAGAAACTCAGCAAGTCTAGCAATATCTGTGGAGAGAAAGCAGAGTTAAAGTTTTGGGTTCAGTAACCCTTCTTCAGAATGGTAATTGTTCGTTTTGTGAACCTGGGTTTTTGTTTTATTCCTTTATAACTTAGAAGCACTGTCAATAAATGAAAAATCAACTGAGTTGTTAATTTGACATTGACCTTTCAGATATTGATAGCTTGATTACATACTGGAATGAACTCAGACAATTTCAGTCCTAAAGTAGCTCTCCTGTGTCTGTCCAGGATTCATCTTTCATAGGGTATAAATAGAACCAAAGTGGCTCACAGTAATACCACATTATGGAAAGGGAACTTTGCCAAACTTCACAATCTTCATCATTCTCCATCAATCCATGTTGAGAGTAAATGAGAATTGACATTGGTAAAGGATAGGTTCAGATATAGTATAATATCTTCAAACAAGGAATCACCTGAGTTGTTAAGTGAGTAGTCTCACTGGGTGGAGTCTTACCTTTTTTTGTCTAAGCCAGGCCTGTATCAAGATTTTTGGAAGGGGTTCTGCCTTAAGGACTAGCAAGTTTTCAAACTGTATCTTACCTGTCTACCAACTTACGATGTCCATTATGTCCAATCCAGTCCCGTTTTATGACATCCCGATCCCAGAACAATCTGCCACTCAGCTGATATTCATCAAAAGACGGTGTCATTTGAGTCCATGATAACTTTGAAAGACCAGACAAACATTGGCAATCCAGCACTGTCTGTCATCAGCAGCACAACAGCACAAAAGTGGACAGTAAAGGTTACCTCGGTTTACAAGAGGATCTTGATCAGATGGGCCAATGGGCTGAGGAGTGGCAGATGGAGTTTAGTTTAGATAAATGCGGCATGCTGCATTTTGGAAAAGTAAATCAGAGCAGGCTTACGCACTTAATGGTAAGGTCCTGAGGAGTGTTGCTGAACAGAGACCTTGGAGTGCAGGTTCATAATTTCTTGAAAGAAAAGTCGCAGGTAGATAGGATAGTGAAGAAGCCATTTAGTATGCTTTCCTTTATTGGTCAGAGCATTGAGTATAGGACTTGCGAGGTCATGTTGCAGATGTACAGGACATTGGTTGGGCCACTTTTACAACATTGCATGCAGTTCTGGTCTCCTTCCTGTTGGAGGGATGTTGTGAAACTTGAAAGGGTTCAGAAATGATTTACAAGAATATTGCCAGGGTTGGAGGAGTTGAGCTATGGGGAGAAGTTGAATAGGCTGGGGATGTTTTCCCTGGAGCATTGGAGGCTAAGGGGTGACCTTATAAAGGTTTATAAAATCATGTGGGGCATGGATAGGATAAATATACAAAGTCTTTTCCCTGGGTTGGGGGAGTCCAAAATAGAGAGCATAGGTTTAGGGTGGGAGGGAAAAGATATAAAAATGACCTAAGGGGAAATGTTTTCACACAGAGCAGCCATTGTTTCTGTGCTCTGCATCAACCTGCTGGGATGGAGGGTTGGAGGAGGGGGTTTGGGTTTTGCAGGATGGAGTCATGAGAAAGCATAGATCCTGTGCTTTATTAAATTGACACTTTCGCTGCCCCAGCCAATTTCTATTACGACTTTGCAGCTGGATATAGAAAATGAATGCAGCTCACTGTGAGCACAATCACCACTGTGAGCCCTTGCTTGGTGATCAGGGAATGACAGCCCATTTCCATTGTTACTACCAATACCAGCTACCACACAGACAGACAGACACACACACACACATTCTCCCCCCCCACGTACACCCTTCCCACACACACACCCCAAACACACATACCCCCCACACATCCCTCACACACACACACACACAAGCTCCCACACACCCCTTACACACACACCCACACACACAAGCCCCCACATTTCCCTCACACACAGACCCACACACACATACAAGCCCCCACACACCCCAAACCCTTCTGATCTCTCATTCTTCTTCAGATCCTGCCATACTCCATGTCACCCAGGCCCCTGCACAATTTTACACACTGTCAAACCTCTCCAGGAATATACAATCTGAATGAGGTCCAAGCACCCTAACTGGAATATTTGAGTTGTGTTCTCAAAGACAGAAAGTGGGAGGTAGAACAGGTTTCTAAGTAGCTGATAGAGTGTGCCCAGTCCATGAATGGGTATTTCTGTGATCCTGCTACTGTTTATTTCCCTGTAATGGTTAAAAAAAAGACATTTTAAAGGATTAACTTGTATTTATGTGCCCCTATTTATATTTGAGATGTCCTAAATTGCTTTACGCACTTCAAATTGATGGTTCAAATTAGCACACACATGAGTAAAAATCACCAGGCAATCTGGCTTTGGTGATGTTAGTTTAATTAATTTGCTGATAGGACAAAAGGTGACATACCTTTCTTCATATTCAAATACACCCAAGAAAATAAGTAGAATTGTAATACAGAGTCCTTTCTAAACAACTGCACCTCTAACCATGTTCTCTCATACCTATACTCTCCTATCAACTTAGATAATGTATTCAGAATATGGAGTGGGGCTTGAACCAGTGATCTTCTGACTGAGAGAGATGAGAATTTAACAACTGGTGGTGAATGCTATGAATAGCAACTGTTTTAAATCTGTTTCACACATTTACTATGCAGAGTTTTAGATCAGTTACTATTTATGGCATTCTTCAGACTTGTGGGATTAGCAGGCAGTTTTTTTTTGGTTTGAATAAAGGACTGGTTGAGTTCACTAGACAAAAGCCTGTTATTAATGGCAGTGATTCTACATGGGGACCATTCATTAATGGAGTCCTATAGGAATAAATGTCAAGGCAGTTACTCTTCATCATCATTTTCAGTGATGTGGATGAAGGCATCAAGGGAACTCTCTGCAAGTTCACGGGTCGATGGAAAAATATATGCTGCTGTTAAAACTCTGTGCAAGGAAAATGAATTTCAAGCATTATTTCCTTAGCATGATCTAAGGAAATGGGTCTGTATCCAACTGATGTATTTTATGGAAGTAAAAGTCATAGTACATTCTTAGATAAAGACAGGTATTCCCTGCAGAGTTACTTACCTTCGGCTGCTGAATGGAAAAAAAAGACCTGGGGCTGTAGCTCACGAACCATAAAGGTCTATGACAAATGGTGTCAGGTTGTTTTGAAAGCCAAAACAGTGACAGAATTTATCCTTGCAAGAACTTAATCAGGCATTATGGCCAATTTTCATCTTTTCACCTTTTAGAGTGTAATAAAAGAATCTGGAAAGGCCAATTATATTAATAATTAGCCTACAAATGCTTGATTACCTGAATAGTTGTTGAAAGTTGAATAAAAATTAAAGGCAATTAAATGTTTGCAACGAAGTTTGGGAAGGTTGCTGTGCTCTTATAAGATTATGACTGAATCGGACTCTAATCCACAATTTGGAGGTGCCAGTGTTGAACAATCAAACAACACCAGGTTATAATCCAACAGGTGTATTTGGAAGCACTAGCTTTCAGATCGCTGCTCCTTCATCAGGTGGTTGATTAACCACCTGATGATGGAGCAGCGCTCCAAAAGCAATGCTTCCAAATGAACATGTTGGACTATAACCTGGTGTTGTTTGATTTTTGACTTGATCCATGGAGATTGATGACATGTTGTCCACAAACCAGATATGGCATGATATGGTCTATAATTATCATACTGTCATACTTACATTAGCAAGAATGAGACCGTAGGTCAAATCGTACTGAAGAATTCAATGGACCTTTATTACAAATCCTGCTATTTACATGGTACACTATAATCACAGACTCTTGTGTGTCAGGGCTCAAGCTAAGAATGTGAATGCACTATTGCACACTTTCCTTAGAGTACTACGCTACAGGGGAATGCAGATCAGTAAGATGGAGACTCTGAGTTTCATATCATTAGATTATATGCTATTACATACAGATCATACATCACGAGCATGTCCCCCAAATGTATATTGCACATATGCTGTGAAATCGTATGCAGCAATTGTCTGTTTAAGCTGGAAAGGTTAATATTGTGAAAGCAGAGAGCGAAGAAGGTTCTGAGGCACAACTTTTCATGGAGAACCACTAACTGGTGAATCAAATTGCCTTTGTGTGCATTGAGTACCAATCTGCTGTAAGTGTTCAGAAATTCAAGCTGTGATCAATGGAACAACACATAACAAGGTGAGTATTTGTGGATGTCCCTCTGTCACTGTGCTTCCCAGATGTCTTATTCCCTCTTTTTTATTTGGCCTACTTCATTGTGGTTGGAGCACATGAGGGTGCTGGGGAATGGAGGGTGAAGGAGTATTGAAAATACACAGTTGCACTGTGCCTGTGTAAAAGAAGTTCAAATGGCAAGCTGGTAATTTTTGTCTCTGATAGCAGACAACATTTTGTTAAGTACCTCTAAGGAATAAAACCTACTGCTTTGATCATACCTGCTTTGTCCCTGGTACCATAAATCCTAGCATGTGGAGAAAATCAAATGAAGAAAACTGGAATCAATTGATGTACAGAACCCATTCTTCAGGGATCATAAAGAAGTCTGCAGTGCAGTGAAGCCGATTGGTGTTGATTATTGAAACTGAAAACATTACAAATGTAAGCTGACATTTCCTAGATTTTGGTTGAAATCCACAGAGAACTTTTGCAGATTTATCTTGGAATTTCTGACTGTGTCAGGTTGATAGAGTTTCCATTGTGTGCTACACATAATGATATTGTGACCTTTTCTCTGGAAATGAGTTTCTGATTTTGCTACATGTAAAAGTGATGTGAGTCTCTCAATGCAGTACTGTGCCCAACAGTGCACAGATCAGGGAATTGAAATAGGAGTTCAGTGACCCAGTTTATCACTGGAGATTTAAAGTCAATGAAGACCAAGCATACTTATTCCACGTACCTTGTTTAGTGATCTACCCTACCAAGGTGCAAGATTTCACTTTTTATCTAAAAGTATGCAGAGAAAATTGTGTTGGAGTCTCGTCACAACCCTCAGAAGGTGGAATGAGTTTAGAATCAGTGAGACGGGCCAATTGCACACCATCCATCAGATAGAATTCTTCTTTTGATCCACCGAGTCAGGTTTTTGTTGTATACTTATACTGTATTCTATTTTATTGATATCTTCAGACATTCTACTGTCATACAGAAATAGGATTTAAACTACCATAATGTTAACAGTGTCCTATTTGACTTCTGAAAGTGACATTGGAATTTTTGCATTTTACCCAAAACAGGAAACCTGAAAGATCTGAATATTTTGCGATGTACCTGTCCAGCATAACTTGACAATGCTACACAATATTAAAACCACAAATGAAGGAAGGTCACCAACGTGATCTCAGGTACATGTATCTTTCAGGAATTGCACATTATTTCCTCAAGATTGTTTTCAGTAAAGCTTGCCAAATATAATTAGTTAATAGTCACATACAGTCCATTGCAACAGCACCAAAGTAGCCCTATGTACTTGCACTCCTTTCCTCCTGAGCAAACAGGAACACTCATGCCAATCTGAGGAGAACTGCAAAAATGCACCAATTCTGTCAAGAAATAACACAAAGAATTATGGCAACCCCTGAAGTTTGAATACTTTTCTTAAGGTAAGGTGATTTTTGATGTCACATTTTAATATTCTTGGCACGGTTCTGTGGACAGATCAATTATAGTTAAAAACAACATGAAACAATTTCATGGAAAATTATTTCCAAAATTGTTTTCTTTTTGCATGAGAAGTCACTTCTTCTGATCCTGCACTTTACATATTTTTTACCTTCTGGCAATATTAATTTGCATTATCAGTTTATCCCTCTGTTACTTTTCTTCTTGTCTGCTCACCTAACCCCAAAACTTTTCAAACACTACAAACAATATCTGAAGCTTAATTTATACAGACATTTCATTATAGAGTCAAAGACATAAAAAACACAGAAAAAGGCCCTTCAGCCCACGAGGTCTGCATCAGTCATGAACAACCACCTGACTGTTCTAATTCCATTTCCCAGAACTTGGCCCATGGCCCAGGTATCATAAGTGTACATGGAAATTCTTAAATGTTATGAGGGTTTCTGCTTCTACCACCTGAACAAGCAGTGAGTTCCAGACTCCCATCACACTCTGGCTGAACAAAATACACATCTCTTTACTTAAACTCTTCACTCTCAAATTCGATAATCAATACAAATATATCTTCCCCAAACTGTTTTGAGTCATTCTGTCTTTCTTTCTCCCACCTTCTTTTCCTGAAAGTGTTGATTTAGTTTAGGGGAAGGCTTCCCAGTTGCTCTGTTTGCGATATACAACAATACCTTTCTATGTGCCAAGGACATTTAATGACCTCTTTTAGCCCTCCTAATTCCTCTAAGCTCATCTACTTTACTTGTTATACTCTTGCATTAAAGTTGCACTTCAGACTATCAGTCCTACCGTGTTCATTAACCTGGCCCTGCCTGTTCTTCCTATTTGTTTACTTGACTTAACCTGCACCTTTTCCTGAATCACTCCATGTGTTGACCTAGACCAGACTGGTAGAAACCCTTCCAAGTCACATTAGCAAACCTCCCTGAAAGGAGATTGGTGCCCCTCTAGTTTGTCCTCCTTGGACAGGTTCTTCCTGCCTTGGAAGATAGCTCAATGATTCAGATGTCTGAAGCCCACCCTTGTACTTTAGCTACATATTCAATTCTGTTGTCTTCATATTTCTGCCCTCAATAGCACACGGGACAGGGAATAATCTCATGATTACAACCCTAGAGGTCCTGTTTTTTTAATATTCTATCCAGGTCCCCCAAATTCTCTTTGCAGGACCTCTTCTCTCTTCCTGTCGTTAGCACCAATGTGTACCAGGACCTCTGGCTGCTCACCCTCCCTTTCAAAATGTTCTGTGCCTGCTCTGAGACATCCTTGACGTTGGCACTAGGGAGGTACCACACTATCCTGGAGTTTCACCCACAGCCATAGATATGCCAATCTGTGTCCTGACTGTCGAATCCTTTATCATTGCTGCTCACTTATACTTTGACCCTTGCTGCTTTTCTTTTTAATTTCAAATATATACTTTATTCATAAGAAATCTTTCAATACATACATAGTCACTAGAGCAGTTTGATGCTGTACCATCTTTTCATATAGAGAACTAACAAGACCCAAGGCATTTGGGTCACATGCATGTGAGGCCCCAGGAAGATCCAATAATTGAACGGACCTCTATTTAACTTTGGCAGGAAGATCTTAGATGGTGCTCTTTCCGCACTGTGCTTTGGTGGCAACTGCCTGAAGCTTTAGTCCATCCCTCAGCACGTAGATCTTGAAAGGTGCTAGTCTGCAATACTAGGTCAAAGTCAACGCCTTGTTCTGGAAAGCCAAAACGTTTTGGGCAGCCAAAAGAGCATCTTTCTCTGAGCTATGGTCCCCCCGGCACAGTTGATGTTTGTCTTGGTGTGTGTCCAGGGGAATTTTTTTTAATTTCAAAAATATACTTTATTCATAAAATAATTTGATGGTCTGTACAATTGGTCATGCCATACATATGTAAACATGTACATACAGAGATCAAAACTTATCATTTTTGTACAGGTCTGTACATTTTTTGATCATATGCCCATATAATTAGCTGAGGCATCAGCAGAGCCCAAATGACTGCATGGGTCCCCTGTTCTTCGTTAGGCAGGCAGACTTTACACAGTGGTCTTTCCCCACCGCGCCTTGGCGGCAGCTGCCCCAAGCTTCAGCGCATCCCTCAACACGTAGTCCTGGACCATGGAATGTGCCAGTCTGCAACACTCAGTCGGGGTCAACTCCTTCAGCTGGAAGATCAGCAGGTTTCGGACCACCCAGAGAGTGTCCAGGGGAATAGCCCGTACAGCACAGGGTTCTGTGTCATGGAGCTATTCAGGATGAACCTCCAACCTCTTTAACTGTTCTTTGACAATGGGTCCTCCCTTCTCAGTCATGGTCAGCAAGCTGACTTCTGCCAGAATCCTCCTCAGTATCTTCTGACTACCACTTTTGTATGATTCCCTCTATCCTGAAAGTTCATAAGAAAACTAAACCACCTACACAGATCTTTCCCAATAAAATATTTCTGGAAACCTGAGAAACTTCCAATTTTAATATCCTGGTAACCTCAAACTCTGAAAGCTGAATGGTTATTTCTGAACTGTTAGAAGCTGAACTTTGCATGAAAGACCAGTTTAACTGAATTTTCATCTCAATGAATTGAAGGTGCCGGTGTTGGACTGGGGTGGACAAAGTTAAAAATCACACAACACAATGTGTCTAAAACGTTTATTTGGAAGCACTAGCTTTCGGAGCGCTGCTCCTTCATCAGATGGTTGTGGAGGTTCAGATCATGCTCACAGAATTTATAACCAAATGAGTCCAGTGTTATGGAGATGTGATACAGTAAGCCATCTTAGATTAAAACTTTCATCTTTTATAATGGGATATGCTGGTTTCTATTCTTTGATATGTAAATCCCAGAACTTCTTTTAAATTGCATTCTCAAGTTAACTCAGCTTTTTAAACCATAGGTGTGAAGTCTGTCTGTGTCCCAATGCTCGACAGCAGTCAACATTTTGATTTCATCAACAGGAATCTCGGAACCGTGAGGAGTCATTTTCTGTTATCTTTTGAATTTGGACCACTAGCCCTCAGTGTTTATTTCCCCTCCCCCACTCCCCTTTTAACTTGTTATTTTGAAACCATGTCAAATCTGCAGAGCTGCAATCATTTGCTTGCATTGTGATTAGGTTTAAAGGGATATAGCTTAATTCAGGAATAGAGCTTAGTTGTGACCATTTTGTCCACATGCTCAAAGAATAGGCTTTGTTGAACTATAACTGAAGAAGCTGTATCTAGCAACCTTTGGACCTAAGATAGTGCTGTCAGGAGTGACTTGTACACTTTTCATTTGAGTACCTGTGAAAGTAAAGCTAATTCTAAGTCATTTTAAGTTTATTAAAGAAATCTGATGAAAGCCTCTTTCGTTCTGATGGTAGTAATAAAGGAAAACAATTTGATCATTTTGGTAATTGAATCAAAGCATTAACATTGGTATTACTCATAGAGAGGTGGAATCTGATTTACAGCTTGTTCCTCCTATCAGACTCAAAACATTGGCTGCTTTCTGCCTTCATAGGTAACCTTACTAGATTCTTCCTTTTTTGGGGATTCCATGATGTGTCTGCAATTCTCAATCCACCAGTTCCCCCTTGACCAGTTTTTCCATGACTGGCATCTCTTTGAAGGGTAAGATAAAACAAAGAGCAGATGCTGGAAATCTGAAATAAGAGCTGAAATTACCAGAGAAAGTGGAAGTTCTGAAGGGTCATTGGATTCAAAACATTAACTTTGCTTTCTGTGCACAAATGCTGCCAGCCCTGCTGAGCTTTCTCAGCAATTTCTATTTTTCTGTCTCTTAGAAGAGTCTGGTAATAACTTGGTTTTCCTTGAGCTGTTTATTATTTCTTTCAACTAGTTGGATGATCAAAGCATGTGAAGGCGTAAAGCTGAGAACTATTGATTGTAAATTATGTATACATTCTCAACTCTCTCTTATGCTCTTTGTGTGGCAGAATTGCTTTTGGCGTACCTTTAATCTTGAGAGTTATGCCTCATGCAGCATCTAATTTTATCCTTGTAGTTGTAACTTTTTTTTTCAGCCATGGAAGTTGGTCTGTCAATCTGATGAAACAGTGTCATTCATCCACATATATCAAGCTTAAAAATAATGTCCATTGAAATAAACAAATACTGTGAAATTCAAGCTAGTTAGATCACCAGTTTCTCCTGGGAGTACATTGGGTATTCATTTCTAATGTTGGCAGTTCCACTACGTTAATATCTTTGCAAGAGTAGACATTTGGCTTCGGCTGCTCTTAAACAGGGTCACACTTCTGAACATTCTCCAGAAATGACAATTTATTTGACAGATGCAGCATTCTTATGACATGGCTGGACACTGCTTGTGAGGCATTTATGTTCCACTCCACTGACACTGATTCTTTATTTCTACTGTTTGATACACTTCTTGTGTTGGCTTGTCACTTGAGCCCTTTGAGTATTTCTACCTTAATAAAGTGGATGGAATCTGTTGATTCCCCTGTGGTAAGATTGTCCATCTCCTCTCAGGATTAATCTGAGAGCCTTCCTGGCAGTTGCTTCCAGCACAACTTGAATAGATTTCCCCAAAATCAAGACATTTTTGGGGCTACATTTAGCTCTGCAAATAATAACGCTCTTTCAAATTCTTTGTGTTAAAGATCAAAAACTGTTTGGTATGGCAATGCTGGTTGTTGTTTCTTCTTTGAACACTTTTAGTTCTATTGAATTGCAGTACTCTGAAGCTGCTTTGCTTACTAAAGGTTTGCATGTCGTTGTGAAGTCAAATTGAAAGTTTCTCTCTTACTGCAGACAAACTGAAAGTTGCTCATATGAATGAATGAAAAATGAATGAGTGTTCACCTTTCATAGCCCATTCTTTATCACGATATCCCTAAAGACAGCTTCGTTCAGGCGGCCATAATAAATTCTTCCTGCTCGAACCAAGATTGTAATTATGAATTTCCTGGCCTTATTGCAGCCTCAAAAGGCTTCCACTATCTTTTCTCTGTTGGACTCTGCTTTAACTTTTAAATTGTTCTTTTTGTCACTTTAACGCTGCTTTGTGACATTTCCAGTGCTTTGGCCCTGATATAAACTCCTGTGACCCTTCATTTCCTCGCTGTAGCTTTGCCTCGTGATGTCCACTCCCTATGGCATAACATTCGCACTGTAAATGCTTTTCATTTCTAGCCTTATCAGCTGTTTTCTTTCTGAGTCAATAAACTTGAAAGTTTTTCCCTTTGCCCAACAGTATTTTTTGAGCCAGTGCTCCGATATAATTATTTGCCAGCCAAATCTTTATGTGGGTATGTTCTTACAGATCCTTGCTTCCCAATGGACTCTGTAACTGTCAAGAGAGACTAGTCTGTAAGCTAGCCCATCTTGCTTCTTTTATGCTGCTCATCAACTCTAAAGTAAAGGCTTCAGCTTGGAGTGCTGTTTCCCTCTTGTTGGTCTTTTCATGAGTTCCTGTTGACTACTTATTTGTTCAAAAGTGCACAGCTGCTGTCAATGTGAATAATTCTTAAAGTTATTAAAGCTGTGAACTCACTTGGTCTTCTGGAACTTTTCTCTCCTGGGTCCAATGAATCGTTTCATCATTGTAACTTGCACTTTTCAGAAATGATCCTGACCAATAATCACCATGTGGTATTACTTTCTAGGTGCATTTGTTGCCTCAAATCTTCTATTTTGAGTTGAAGAACCCAATTGATTTACAATGGTGGAGGATCAACCACTATTGAAACTTAACAAGAGGACTTTGTGTCTCAACAAGTTGTGGATTACATCATAATAGCAATAAGAAAAAGTTGCACTGATTTGTTAGACATTACAACTTAAACTTTGAGGATGTCTGTGGGTAGAGATCTGCACTACTCAAGAACTCAAAATATTCTGTCTTATTCCCTCTCATCCATAAGATCATAAAAAACAGGAGTAGGCCATTCGGCCCATCAAGTTTTTCCTACTAGTTAACATGGTCATTTTTACCCACTCATCTCCATGAGCCTGTACACGACTGGTAATCAGACATCTATCAAAAACTACCTTTTAGCGTAATCAAAGATTGAACCTACACAGCCCTCTGTGATTGAAAATGTAAAAGATACACAAGCCTCTGCGTAAAAAAAATTTCTCCTTATCTCCTCATCCTGAGGAAAATGAGGCATTCTCCTCATTTTTAAAATTATATCCCCTGACTCGAGACTTCCCATCCTGCCTGCATCTATCCTGTCTCTCCCTTTCAGTATTTTATAAGTTTCAATGAGATCATCTCTCATTCTTTTGAAACTCTAGAGAACACAGACCACATTTGCCCAATCTCTCTTTGCAAGACCGTTCTGTCAGCCCAAGAACACATTTGGTGAACCGTTATGACACTCTCTCGATGGAAATAATACCTTTCCAGAGATGAGGAGACCAAAATTGCACAGAATACTCCAAATACCGTCTAACCAAGCTCATATACTGCTGAAGCAAAACTTCACTCAAATCCCTGCGCTAATAAAGGCTAACATTGTATTAACCTTCCTAATAGCTTGCTGCATGTGAACCATCAGTGACTTATCAACAAAGACACTTAGGTCTTTTTGTATGTGTAACCAATCCAGTATCTTGCCATTTAAGAAGTACTCTGCACATCTATTTCTCCTACCAAAGTAGATAGCCTCACTTTTTCTACATTATAATACATCCATTCACATTCTAGCCCTTTCAGTGAGACTATCCAAATCTTTTTAAATTTGCTTTATATCATCCTCACAACACTCATTTCCACCCAGTTTTGTATAATCCATACATTTGGAAATATTATATCTGGTCCACACCTCCATGACTCCAATCTCAGCCTGCCAACATTACTATTTATGTCTATTTTCTATCAATAGACATAACTAAGTCAATAATTAATCCATGCCAGTACATTACCACTATCCTGGATGTAGGTTTGCTTGCTGATCTGGAAGGTTCACTTTCAGAAGTTTCATCACCATACTAGGTAACATCTTCAGTGAGCCTCTGAATGAAACACTGGTGGTGTAGCCCATTTTCTATTTATATGTTTGAGTTTCCTAGGGTTGGTGATGTCATTTCCAGTGGTGACATCATTTCCAGTGATGATGTCGCTTCCTGTTCTTTTTCCCAGGAGGTGGTAAATGGGATCCAAGTCAATGTGTTTGTTGACAAAGTTCCGGTTGTAATGCCAAGCTTCTAGGAATTCTTGTGCATGTCTCTGTTTGGTTTGTCCTAGGATAGATGTGTTGTTCCAGTCGAAGTGGTGTCCTTCCTCATCCTTTTGTAAGGATATTAGTGAGAGTGGGTCATGTCATTTTGTGGCTAATTGGTGTTCATGTATCCTGGTGGAAAGTTTTGAGACCGTTTGTCCAATGTAATGTTGTTACAGTCCTTGCATGTTTTTTTTTAAATGACATTAGTTTTGCTTGTTGTCTGTATCAGGTCTTTCAAGTTCATTAGCTGCTGTTTTAGTGTGTTTGTGGGCTACCATGATGCCAAGTGGTCTGAGTAGTCTGGTAGTCATTTCCGAGATGTCTTTGATGTGGGGGAGAGTGGCTAGGGTTTGGATGTGGCTGGATGTGTTTTGTCTGCTTGTTTGGGTTTGTTGCTCAGTTTACAAAATAAATTAAAGGAAATCTTCAAGACCATCAGTAACACTCTTACTGGCATAACATTCACTGAAAAGGAGGAAAACAACAACAAACTGCCATTCCTAGATGTTGCAGTAGAGCAAACAGCCAATGGGGAACTTTAAACCAGCATCTACAGGAAAACAACACATACGGACCATATATTGAACTAAAGAAGCAATCATCCCAACATCTACAAACAAAGCTGTATTAGGACATTATTTCAATGAACCAACACACACTGCAGCACAGAGGAACTGTGCAGATTAGAGGAAATTCACCTATAGTGTATTCCAAAAGAATGGGTACCCAATGAACACAGTCCGCTGATTTCTCAGCAACAAACGCAAACAGAAAGACAAAACACGTCCAGAAACCCAATCCACTCACCCCTACATCAAAGACATCTTGGAAATGACTACGAGACTACTCAGACCACTTGGCATCATGGTAGCCCACAAACCCACCTACATACTAAAACAGCAGCTAATGAACTTGAAGGACCCGATACAGACAACAAGCAAAACTAATGTAATTTACAAAATACCTTGCAAGAACTGTAACAAACACCACATTGGACAAATGGGCAGAAAACTAGCTACCAGGATACATGAACATTAACTAGCCACAAAACGACTTGACCCATCTTCACTGGTATCATTAAATATGGATGAGGAAGGACACCACTTCAACTGGGACAACACAACCATCCTAGGACAAGCCAAACAGAGACACACACAAGAATTCCTAGAAGCATGGCATTCCAACCGGAACTCTGTCAACAAACACATTGACTTGGATCCCATTTACCACCCCCGAAGAAAAAGAACCGTAAATGAATCACCACTGGAAATGATGTCACCACAGGAAATGACATAACCAACCCTAGGAAACTCAAACATATAAATAGAAAATGAGCTACATCACCAGTGTTTCATTTGGAGGCTCACTGAAGATATTACCTAGTATGGTGACGAAACTTCTGAAAGTGCACCTTCCAGATCAGCAAACAAACCAACATCCAGAACCTCAACTTCAGCTATATATCTTCTCAAAACTCACTATTACCCCTAACCACTGTGCTTTAACTTCTTGAATCAGTCTCATGTGGAAGACTTAATCGAAAGACTTCTGAAAATCTCAGTATACTACATCCATTGGCTCTCCTTTATCAGTTTTGTTCATAACATCTTAAATCTTCAACAAGTTTGTCAGACATCATTTTCCCAATCAGATCATTATGAAGCAGGTTGCTATACATTCCACCCTTTATATTAGATTTGAGTATTGTCACTCCTACTGTTGTAAAGCAAGCAGGTCAGTAATTCCCAATTTTCTCTCTTGCTCCCTTTTAAATATGGAATAACATTTATTATGTTCCATTCAAGCCAGTGTGACGTTATTAGATTGGTGGAGCTTAATGTTGTGCTTAACATTAATTCTTTAGAATCATTACCTTATACAGCATGGTATCTTGGTTTCTGGAGCATGATTTGCATCAGCCCATCTGCTCCTAATGAGAAATCAATGAAAACCTGGAGAGTGCTCAAAAGCAAGCAAACAGAATTCCAGCACTAAACACAAGATGTTAAAAAAACCTAACAAATTTTGCATCCTGACCCAATTGTAATCCACAGATGAATATCATGGTCTGAGCAGGGCTTGGTGGATCTGGGTGGGATGCTCTTCAGAGGATGAGTGCAGACATCAGGGTTGAATGACATCTATCGGCACTGATGAGTGCAGACATCAGGGTTGAATGACATCTATCGGCACTGTAGGGATTCTATGATTCTACCTTGCTGGTCAGTGTATGGTTGTGGCCTGTACAATTCAACTTCAACAAATTCCTCTACAGATGTTGTAAGGCTGTTGACAGTTGCTCTAGAGAGTACATCTGCTATCGTTTGTAGCTTCCCTGTACATATTTGTTCTCACAAGTAAACATACAGCAGGCACAGCTCCCCTGCATCTGTAGATGCTTCCTTGCTAATTCATTATTGTCTAACAGGGATGCCAATAGTATCCCTAAAGGGGGTAATTTGAAAACCACACAGAGACTCATGTGACTGAGAGAACCACCTTTCCTATAATCGCTTTGTGTATCTTCCTGTCTGGCGATGCAATGCCCTAGAAATATATTTCACTGGTTTATGATTCTCTTTTGTTTTTTTCTGAAATAGAACTGCTGCTAATAACTGAAGCTTCTACAGGTTTGATAGTTGGAAAAGATAGATTGTGGTAGGTTAGAACATCTGTAAATGCCAGCATATGCTTGACCTTTTGGAAAATATCTTCCTTACCCTTGTATCTTCCTAACTAATCGCCTCAGCCGTCTCTTGGGAAATCCTTTCAAGTCATGAAACTATTTTAAACTGGGAAAATCCTTAACAGTTTTCACCTTCTGTGGGTCAGGCCTTATCTCAGCTTTGTCACCAATATGTCACAAGAAGCCAATAGATTCCTTGGAAAATTCATACTTTTTGTGTACCCTTCATCCTCTGAGGTTTTAAAACTAAAGGCACCGTCCAGTTTTGCAACTCAATGATCCTCAGAATCAACATGTCATCCACACAGGCAGCTTATTGAAACAAATAAAATGTAGGCACAAGTCTAACACTGACTCTGGTGCGCCCAGTGTCAAATCATAGACTCATGACTCCTAGTTCAATCAAATGATGTGCAACTTTCATTTGCTGTGAAACCGTGGTTAGAAACTGCTTATGGCATCACTTGGGCACTTTATAAACTTTATATTGCTGTCAGCTGTGGTTTCAGTGTACTGCTGTTACTTTTGAATCTGAAGATTGTAAGTTCAAATTGTAGATTAGCGATATAAGCACAAAATCCCAGCTGTCAGCCTAGGGAAATCGTGAGGGAATTCTGCACCGCTGGACTGTGTTAAACTGAAGTCCTGTCAGCGATCCCAAATGACTGTAAAGGAACAGTACCATGATTAGAAGAAGTGTGTGCATGTTTTCCCAAGTGTCCTAGATGATATTTTTGTTCAAATAACAGAACTAAAATTGCTTATCTGGATGCAATAACATTGTATTTTTTGGGGCGTCAGTGTGTGCAAATTGGCTGCTTAATTTCCAATATTACAATATTAGAGTCATAGAGTCACAGAAACAGACCCTTTGGTCCAAACCATCTATGCTGACCAGATATCATCTAGTCCCATTTGCCAGGACTTGGCCAATATCCCTCTAAACCCTTCCTATTCAGATACCCATCCAGATGCTTTTTAAATACTGTAATTGTACTAACCTCCACCACTTCCTCTAGCAGCTCATTCCATACACACTCCACCCTCTGTGTGAAAAAGCTGCCCCTTGGGTCCTTTTAAATCTTACCTCCCTCACCTTAAACTTATGCCCTCTAGCTTTGTACTCTCCCACCCCAGAGAAAAGATCTTGTCTATTTCCCTATCCATGCCCCTCATGATTTTATAAACCTCCATATAGCACCGTTTCAAAACACTTGATATCCTGTTGAGTGTTTTGGATGCTGGAATAGGGAAATAAATGCAGCCACCCATTTTCTCGAGAGCCCTGCGTACATCTTTGAGCAGACCCCAGTTCTGTTATGCTGAATGTGTGTTACACTAGTCACAGTATACTAGAACCCACAATACCCTGGTTGCTTAGTATAACTGCAATTCAAGGAGAACTTCCTTTACAATATAGAAAGAAACAAAATTGAATTTCAGAAAGACTTTTCATTGTTATGTAGGAAATTGTTAACTCTCAAATGGGAGTTTAATGGGATGTTCAAGCTGATCCCTCAGGAATTGAAGACCAAGGAAAAGTCTATTTAAAACCCATCAGAAACTGGCACCCAGAGACAACTCAACAGCTTTGAGACTTGGAAGATCTTGATAACCAGAGACCACCTGACTTGCACTTAGACATGTTGCAAAGCAAGTGGTTTGGGAAGGAAGGAAGGCTGGGACAGAATGGGCACAAAATGTATTTGTGGGGCCCACAGGAGCACCCCAACTTCCACACTCGTACATCAGTGGGCTTTGGTTTCTGTAAGGTGTTGAGGGCTGCCAACTTTATAGGCCTATCCATTTCTTTGTAAAAGGTTTTGTTGAAAAGATTTGCTTATCAGCTATTTTTAGATAAACACACAATGAATGACATTCATTTGGGAAATCATGTGATATCTCCATGAATGCATCCAAACAAAGTTGTCACTGCTCCCCTACTTTCACTAGGCTGTTATGGTAACATTGGACACAATTGTAATAAGAGGATCTGGTCTGTTTTGAAGATATGGCTCTCTCCTGAGTTGCTGGTGTTTGCTCAACTGTTCTGGGAATAGATGAGCAACATGGAATGTGTGTTTAGTGTGAAAAGTGATGGCTTATTCATTTTATGACCTCTTTTAACTTTTGTGATAAATCTGTTAATTTGGGATCAAGTCTTATGATAGACTGATGATATGCTATTGTTAGTTATGTTGGTTAACCTCGCTAATTGTTTTCATGAATGCATATCTGAGTGATAATTAGAGTTAATTAGAAGTTTTATAATGAAGTTAATAATTTGTTCTGACATTGTTTGTGCATTTTTAAAAAATATTTTGGTTGTAAAAATTTCAATTAACTAGCCAGTTTGATTTTATTTACGATAGAGAAACTTCTCTCATAAAGTTTTGGACAATAATTCGGATGAGATGCTTAGTATGACATTGAGATATTTCACCATTTATTGAGAATTCATTTCTCAAATAATGACAGGTTTGGCGCAAAAGTTGGATTCAGTGAGAAGTGGATGCTTATGTGTTTGCCTTTGACAATACAAACTCAGTCAAGTGCTCAACTGTGCTACAGGATTTATCACATTCTAATCAAAGGTTGTGATTTTGACATTTTAGATTTATTAAATAAAGTAGGCCTGAAGAATCTTCTTAAACTTGGGGAAAAAAATCTGATGAGTTCATTATTTTACATTTGAAAATTAAGTACAGTAACTAAATTAATTGTATTCAGTTCTCTGAGACAGAGGTTTTGGATTTTGAACCTTTTTCCAGACACTTGCGCAGATGATGGACACTTGTTGGAGGTTCTGTCACAGATGGATAAACAATGCTACACTATGTCTTTAAAAAGGACAGAGGAGTTCCTCTAGTGTCGTGGCCTATACCTAGTCATTTATTTAATTGCTGTTTGTGAGAATTACTGTGTAAGAGTTAATTACCATGTGGACTAGGAGAAAGTGAGGAATACAGATGCTGGAGATCAGAGTCAAAAAGTGTGTTGCTGGAAAAGCACAGTAGATCAGATAGCATCAGAGGAGCAGGCGAATCAACGATTCTAGCATGGACCCTTGAAACAAAAAGCTCATTCCTGATGAATGGCTTACACCTGAAATGTCAATTCTCTGGCTCTTTGGATGCTGCCTGAACTCCTGTGATTTTCCAGCACCACACTTTTGACTCCTAATGACCATGTGTCCCACTTTACAGCAGTGACTGAACTATAACAAGTGTCTTTAACAGCTATAAAGCACTTTGGGTTATTTTTGCCATTTTTTAAATGAGAAGGTAATCAAATATTAATAGTTAGGTTTTCCCGTTCCATGACAAATAATGTGAGAATTTATGCTTTTGCATTTCAGATGTAGGTTCACCTTTTGCTCCTGTGAAAGAAGCTATCTGATTTTTTTGACTGTTTTGATGAATGCTCTCAAAACGTTTGTCTTGCTTTAGGCCTAACACATTTGAGATTGTTGCACTGGATGGAGTGAGCACTGGAATTTTACAATTCTACACTGCCCAAGAGAGTGCTGACTGGGTGCGGGCAATATCAACCAATATTAATGATTTGACCCTGCAAAATGTAAGTCTCTTGGCTGAAAGAAGTAGACAGCTTTACTGTAAATAATAATATAAATGTATGATCTCAGATATACAATATATTTAAGCTCTTCTTGCTCGGACAAACTAGAGTAAAGCTTGCTTCTGGAAATCTAGATACACATTTTGACCTAATCCTAGAACTGTAATTAAAGAGAAAGAAATGTATTTTATACCAGTGGTGTTGATTTAGGAAGACTAATCATCTGCATTTCCAGTTTAACTTTGTCAAAAATCTATTTTAGAATTGATCCGTTGCAAGGGACAATCAAAAAATTTGGTCTTTTGTAAAAGAATTGACACACTGAGAATAAATATAAAATAAATTGCATGAACAAGATAAGTTTTCAAAAACATTGAAGAAAATTGCAAGTGGTGAAGGAGCTGAAGAAAGGACTTCCTCAAGGTCGCCACTTCTTTGCCATACACCCAGTGCATTGTATCTCAAAACTTTTTGCTCTTACTTATTCTCCACTTTCATCACACATTCTAATTATTCACTTAAAAAGACATATAATCATTAATGTGCCCTTTATTTTCCTCCAGTTTTTCTTCCATTTTTGCTACTGATTCGCTTTTTGACATTTTCTTCAATTGAGCTTTCTGTAATCTTGAATGAAAAAGAAATTGTGCAGGATAGATGCCCACTGACAATGAATATATATACCAAGGATTTAAAGTAGTTTAAATAAAGCTACAAGAAAGGTGGACAAACCAGTCTTGAATTCTATTGCCTGGGTAGCATTCAGACTGATGGATGCTTGTCTAGTAAATCTGTTGCATCTAATACATGATGGGCCTAGTTGATCAGATGAGTCTCTGGACAGCCTGGTGGCTCTGTTCAGTTTGGTGTTTCTATTTGGCTTTGTGGATTTAGAAGATCTTGTCTGATTTGGCTTAAGAGTTTCCAGTTTCAAGACCACTACTTCCACACTTACGCTGCCTTTCCAGACTATCCGTAACCTCATCACCTCAGGGGATCCCCCATCCACCACCTCCAACCTCATAGTCCCACAACCCCGCACTGCCCATTTCTAACTACTGCCCAAAATCCACAAACCTGACTGCCCCGGCTGACCCATTGTCTCAGCCTGCTCCTGCCCCACCGAACTCATCTCTGCATACCTCGACGCGGTCCTGTCCCCCTTAGTCCAAGAACTCCCCACCTACATTCGGGACACCACCCACGCCCTCCTCCACCTCCATGATTTTCGTTTCCCCGGTCCCCAACGCCTTATTTTCACCATGGACATCCAGACCCTGTACACCTCCATCCCCCATCACGAAGGACTCAAAGCCCTCCGCTTCTTCCTTTCCTGCCGTACCAACCAGTACCCTTGCACTGACACCCTCCTTCGACTGACTGAACTGGTCCTCACCCTGAACAACTTCTCTTTCCAATCCTCCCACTTCCTCCAAACCAAAGGAGTAGCCAAGGGCACCCGCATGGGCCCCAGCTATGCCTGCCTCTTCGTAGGATATGTGGAACAGTCCATCTTCCGCAGCTACACTGGAACCACCCCCCACCTTTTCCTCGGCTACATCGATGACTGTATCGGCGCTGCCTTGTGCTCCCACAAGGAGGTTGAACAGTTCATCCACTTTACCAACACCTTCCACCCCGACCTCAAATTTTCCTGGACCGTCTCAGACTCCTCTCTCCCCTTCCTAGACCTCTCCATTTCTATCTCGGGCAACTGAATCAACACGGACATTTACTATAAACCGACCGACTCCCACAGCTACCTAGAATACACCTCCTCCCACCCTGCCCCCTGAAAAACGCCATCCCATATTCCCAATTCCTTCGTCTCTGCAGCATCTACTCCCAGGAGGACCAGTTCCAATACCGAACAACCCAGATGGCCTCCTTCTTCAAAGACCGCAATTTCCCCCCAGACGTGATCGACGATGCTCTCCACCGCATCTCCTCCACTTCCCGCTCCTCCGCCCTTGAGCCCTGCCCCTCCAATCGCCACCAGGTCAGAACCCCACTGGTCCTCACCTACTACCCCACCAACCTCCATATACATCGTATCATCCGTCGTCATTTCCGCCACCTCCAAACGGGCCCCACCACCAGGGATATATTTCCCTCCCCTCCCCTATCAGCGTTCCAAAAAGACCACTCCCTCCGTGATTCCCTCGTCAGGTCCACACCCCCCACCAATCCAACCTCCACTCCCGGCACCTTCCCCTGCAACCGCAAGAAATGCAAAACATGCGCCCACACCTCCCCCCTTACTTCCCTCCAAGGCCCCAAGGGATCCTTCCATATCCGCTACAAATTCACCTGCACCTCCACACACATCATTTACTGCATCCGCTGCACCCGATGTGGCCACCTCTATATTGGAGAGACAGGCCGCCTACTTGCGGAACGTTTCAGAGAACACCTCTGGGACACCCGGACCAACCAATCCAACCACCCCGTGGCTCAACACTTCAACTCCCCCTCCCACCCCACCAAGGACTCCTCCATCGCCAGACCATAGCAACACGACGGCTGGAGGAAGAGCGCCTCATCTTCCGCCTAGGAACCCTCCAACCACAAGGGATGAACTCAGATTTCTCCAGTTTCCTCATTTCCCCTCCCCCCCACCTTGTCTCAGTCCCAACCCTTGAACTCAGCACCACCTTCCTAACCTGCAATCTTCTTCCTGACCTCTCCGCACCCACCCCACTCCGGCCTATCATCCTCACCTTAACCTCCTTCCACCTATCGCATTTTCAACCCCCCTCCCCCAAGTCCCTCCTCCCTACCTTTTATCTTACCCTGCTTGGCACACTTTCCTCATTCCTGATGAAGGGCTCATGCCCGAAACGTCGATTCTCCTGCTCCTTGGATGCTGCCTGACCTGCTGCGCTTTTCCAGCCACACATTTTCAGCTCTGGTCTCCAGCATCTTTCTCCCATCATTAAGGTAATCCAAGCATTTTTGTCTTTAGTCTTGAGCATTGTTATGCTTTGCCTTTAAAACTCAATAAAATGTGAAAGACCAGATTGAAAGTTAGGGATTACTGTTGATGATTTTGCTGCACTAATATGTTAACTTTGCCCTGGACTAAATTAATAGAAATTTTAATCAATTTAATATATACAGGCAACTTCTCAAGTAATGGAGAAAGGAATATAATAGCAGTACATAAAACATGTGTGCAATAAAATGGTGATATCAAACTTTAGAAACTTTTCCAGTTGATCACAAATGGAGTTTGGGAAATATTTTGAGAAATGTTTTGATGTTTCTTGAATATATCAGCATTAATGATTCTTTTCCATATATTATTTTAAATGTACAGATGAAAATGGCCAATAAATGCTGTCCTTCAAATGATCAGGTAGGATGCCTCTCCTTTGGAGAAAAAGTCATATATGTAATGAAAACATGTTTCCATGTAAGAAATATATTTTCTCCATCTGAACTAAAGGAGTGAAAAGGATGTGAAGACTTGCTAGCTGATAAGAGCAATGTGATGGCAAAATCTATTACATAATTGTGACCAAATGAAGGGTAGCTGGAATTTGAACATGTGTGCAGGTTAAATTTAAAGGAATTGTATGTGCATTATTTAGTATTTGCACTCATAACAAACCTTGTTTAAATAATGTTTAGACTTCAATCATGTTTGAGATGAAGAATTTGAAAGGTATTATTGCTGTCACTTCCTTGGTTATTGAGATCTGTATCATGGCTACTCAACTTGGAAGCACTAATTTATTTATTTTATTGTGTTTGCATATTTTGTAATTAATGGCTATCTATAGCCAGGGGTGTTTTAATGAATTCACACACATTATCTTTCTTTTAAAATCCATACTGCAAATTGCAAACAGCGCTCAAATAAAGGGAAACTGCATTTGTTCTAGTCTGATATATTGTATTTGTTTCTTAAGGTAATCTACTTTTTTTTCACGGGGAGTTAAACAGTAGTTTGTTTGGCATTGTGGACTTAAATAAATAAAATAAAGACACAGCAGTTCAAAAACTGCTCAAAGGTATTGTGAAATAAGTTTCATCCTAATGTATAGCAGCAGATTTTTATTTGTCTCTTACATTTCTGATCTCTAATCTCCCATTTATACAAATATTCACTTTCTATTATCACTTGTTTTCCAATGGAGTTCTGGTTAAGACTGGTACTTACAAAACATAAAATAAATTGATACCCTTCAGTCAATTGTCAGATTCAAACATAGACTGGAACAATAAAATAGAGAATTGATATAAAAGTCTATCACTGAACAAGATACCCAGTAGATAAATAAGGGAATTTAAGCTAAAATTTATCTTTTATAAATTATCTTGCTGCATAACTTAGTCAATTAGAAATATAATAATACCGAATGCCATCTTGGCTGATAAAATTACTGTAGGTCCAAAAGTTGCAAATGATGTTTATAACAGTGATTACCATAATCAGGCAAAAAATATATTAGAGAAGCACTTTCGTCAACTTTAGGAATAGTTTTCCATCAAGCTTTACCTTGACACTTGAACCTTAATTGTTTCTTATCCATTATTTTACTTTGCTTTGGGTAACATAACTTCCTCATGACTATTTCCTGGGAGGTCTTCATTCCCTGAACTCTCTCTGCAGATTTGATACTTTATTCCACAATTTCACTCCTCTTTCTCCTCATGAAAATATTGACTTCTAATTTCACGCCTGTTAGACATTTTCTGTATTATCACCAAATGACTGTTAGCAATTGACCATAGTCGCACTGACACAACCTACCCGTCTTTTAAAGTTCTGATCATTAGCAGGGCCTTAGTTGAGTTTGTTTTACTGGACCAGAAGTATTGACAATTATTATTCTAATTACCATTGGATGTCAAGAGTCTTCCAGGTCTGAAGTACAATATTATCACAAACATTGCTATCTTGAACATTTCGCTGGTTTCTTTTAGTTATTTGTTATTCTATTGACCATTGACGGCACAGGTTAGACTAAAATCTTATAGTTATACTTGTTTACATTCTAACTTTTTGAAAATTATGGATCCAAATTTTCCCATCCAACAATGTTTGTTACAGTCTATTCTCAAAGTGAAAAATCTCTTGCCATCTCCTCAGGGCACAGTGGCTCAGTGGTTAGCTCTGCTGCCTCACAACACCAGGGATCCGGGTTTGATTCCAGCCTCGGGCAACTTTCTGTGTGGAGTTTGCACATTCTCCCTGTGTGTGTGTGGGTTTCCTCCGGGTACTCCAGTTTCCTCCCACAATCCAAAGATGTGCATGTTAGGTGAATTGACCACACTAAATTGTCCATAGTGTTTAGGGATGTGTAGGTTAGGTGCATTCGTCAGGGGTAACTGTAGAGCAAGAGGGTAGGGGAATGGATCTGAGCAGGCTACTCTTCAGAGGATCAGTGTAGACTTGTTGCATTGAAGGGTCTGTTTTCACACTGTAGCAATTCTGTGATTTGCTGTAACACCTATAGTCAGTTATTTAGAGGCTAAATAAACGTGAATCAGTGTATGACGGTTTGGCAATTCTTATTTGCATTTGCAGAAATGGACAAAATGGAGGCTAAGATAAAAAATATTGTCAGAATTGCTATGGTGCTTCTTTTCGTCTCCACAAAAACAGACAATTAAGTTACATAAAGCTAGCTGTCATGTAAAACATTTCATTCCTAGCCTGTATGTCATCTTATCATCAATACTGCTATGCTCTACTTATTTGCATGTTAGTCAGACATCCAAGAGTAATGACTTGGAAAGTTTTAGTACCCTTCAAACTATCTATCTTTACACTCGGAGAATGAGGTCAGCTTCATATCACGATGTTGTGACCTAATTGAAGTTTAACATTCTTTCAAAAAATCAAAGGAATATTCAGAATATTAAATGGAAAATGTAGAACAAGCAAAGGCCATTTGCTCCTTCTTTCCAGAGGTTCCACTAAATGAGAGAGGCAGTAAAAAGTTTCTAAGGGGATAAAATTGTGGGTTTTGGTCTGGATTTTAATATCGTGTCGAAGTTTCAGTTCGATATTATATCTGTACCATTTAATCAGTTTTATTCATTAGTTGATACCTTCATAGTCTTGTCATATCCCATAAATTTTCTTACCTGCTGTGCTTATGCATATCTCTATAAATTGCTTACACATTACCCATATTTTTTACCCTGGTCTTTATTAAAGGGATTAATGAACATTAATCAACAATCAACTGCACTTTTCCTTAGAACTCTGTTGCACACAATCTGTGGAATTCTAATCCAGACTCTTTGTTTGAGACTTGTTAATTTTGGACAAGTATCCTTTGTCTTTGTCTCTGTCTTTGTAGTGTCAAAGTTACATAACCTGTTTGCTCGCAAAGTATCATTGAATTTTAAAACTTTTTCTCCAGTAAAACAAGCTCCACTTTCCATATGTATCTCCATAATTTACAGCCCCATTTCGAAAAGGATCACCTTCAATCTTCTTGAGATTGCAAACAACATTCTTCATATGAGTTCAGAACTGGATGTAATTGAAAGTGACGTCTTTTGAAAAAGTTCTACAATGAAAGAAGCTCCGAAATGTGTGATTTCAAATTAAAGTACTGCTGCCCAGAGATGAAACATAAAACCAGAAGAATTTATTAAATGTCATTTTTCTGACTGGTACTGAGTCAGATCTTTCCCTCTGTTGGAGACTTCCAGCAACATCATTTGACTAACAGCTCAGAATGATTTGATTATGAATAGCCCATTAAGCTAAATTGTTCAACCCAGCAAACAATATTGAAACTCTGGCTATGCACATCCCCAGCCTATCGTGTGGTTTTCAGTGTCCCTGCATGTCCAGAGCTATTGTTAAACCAGTGTGGTAACTGCTAGCATTATGAACAGCCTGAATGATTAGATTAGATTAGATTACTTACAGTGTGGAAACAGGCCCTTTGGCCCAACAAGTCCACACCGACCCTCCGAATCGCAACCCATCCAGACCCATTCCCCTACATTTACCCCTTCGCCTAACACTACGGGCAATTTAGCATGGCCAATTCACCTAACCTGCACATTTTTGGACTGTGGGAGGAAACCGGAGCACCCGGAGGAAACCCATGCAGACACGGGGAGAATGTATAAATTCAGCCTGAGGCAGAATTGAAGCCGGGTTTCTGGCGCTGTGAGGCAACAGTGCTGACCACTGGGCCACCGTGCCGAGGCTCTTGTTTCCAACAGAATCACAGCATTATATAATATAATGAAAATCTCATGCGGTTACTGTTTTCACTTAGTAATTTTGAGCAAACATCACTTTAAAAGTGCCCACTCTTCCTTTGTGAAAAAATCTGCAATTTATGTAAACGTGAAATGAGTGATACGTGAAATCATCAATTGTTATAACCTTCAATCTACAAATATTGGATGGCCAAAATATATATGGGTTTATTCATTTCAGAATTTGTATTTCTATCTCAAAACAACAAGGAAAACTCAGTCATTCTTTGTTGCGATAGCTTTCTGACTGTAGCTTTTAAAATATCCTAAAGTTGCTGGCGAGTCTCTCTTTTATGCATAAAGCAAAAAATTAAATGTAAAGTGACATTGAACCTGCAATGCTGTGCATTCTGTGAGTAAGCTGCCAATTCTGAAGAATATTTTGAGCTTGCTGAGCCTATCCTTGTTGTGCCTTTGCAGCAATGGAGGCTGTCATTCTAAATTGGATTCAAATCCTCATAATTCCACACCGAATGCTTTTAAGTGTTGATACCTCGATAATCCAGTTGAGCAATTTCCTATCTGATTTAGACATTATGACCGCACAGAGTCCTTGAAGAGGTTTCATTACAAAATTAATGACTTTGTGTGCAAGAATCATTAAAAAATACTGTGTTTTGATTTTGAGGATTGACTTTTCAATTTTCTAAGGTTTTCCTCTGCAGATAATTCACATGGGGTGGGTGAGTGAGAAGCTGCTAGGAGCTGAATCCAATCAGCTTTACAAGTGCAAGTTTCTGGGACTGAAAGGTTCTTCTCTACACATATTCAATTCTCCACCGGTAAGAGGCTGAAACCTTTTTAATATTGTGCAGATGTTTCTTCTTTTAGCTTGTTACTTTGCTCCTGGGCTTAATTTAGAATAATTAACCCACCTTAAAATTAAGAGAGTACATGTTAAGTGTTCCTAATATTTCTCACCATGTTCCCATATATGGTAAGCTTAACTTCCAGGCATTTAACAACACAGTGTTAGGGTACACCATTGATTTGTTCGGTCAGTGGTCTGGTTGCAAATTTAAGTAGTGTAGCAGAATAACAAACAACTCAAAAACAATTGAATCGGATTAGATGTTTGCACTATCCGTGTCCATTGAGATATCAAAAACAGAAATTGTTGGAAACTAAGTCTTGGAAAGCAAGTCTGGCAGTATCTGTGGAGAGAAAACAGAATTAAAATTTCAGGTCTATTAAGCTGTCTTCGGAGGATTTTTTTTCATCCAGTTAGATATCATTGGCTCATCTTTGACTCAGAAGATGGTGACTTCAAGACTACAACTGAATATATAATTTAGGTTAGCTCTCCAATGAAGCAAATAAAGAGTGTTGCATTGTCAAAGCAGTCATCATTGGATGTTATGGATATAAAATACCTCATAGCATTATTTTGAACCAAAAACCTCTCTGGTGTCCTGACCAATATTTATCTGTTCAACAAATATCAATAAAATCAGATTATCTAATCATTTAATCTCATTTCTGTTTATGGAATCTTGATGAGCACATATTGGCTGTCAAGGTTTCAATGTTACAAATCAATAACTACCACTCCAGAATGCTTCTTTGATATATGTTTGTTATCTCCTGGTGACACAGAAAGTTGTAGTTAGAACATTTAAAAGACATCTGGTTGCATATATGAATGTGAAGGGACCAGAGGGATATGGGCCAAATGCTGGCAAATGGGATAGATTAATTTTGGATATCTGGTCAGCATGGACAAGTTGGACCAAAGAGTCTGCATGATTAATTTATTCCATTTGTTCAGAATCACGTTACTTTTGTGAGGTAATAGAAAGCAAAGTACTGCATTTGCTACAGATCTGGAACAAAATCAATAATTTCTGCAGGAATTCAGCAAGTTTGGCAGTGTCCGTGGGAAGAAAACAGAGGTAATGTTTAGAGTCAAGTAATTCTTCATCAGAACTGTTATCAGCTGGGAAAATATGGCATTTATTGCTGAAGTTGGATTAGGAGGGGAAGGGAAGAGGTGAGCTGGCAAGTGGAGATAGAACTCAGTGAGAGAAACGTGAAAGGGATAGGCAAATGCAGAGATAATGGATAGCATGTCAGAGTAGGAAAAAAGCTGAATAATTGAGAATAAGAGCTAAGAGTAGGAAAAAATAGGTGAGCTATACTGAAAGCAACCCATATAATGTAATCTGTAAACAAAATATGCTGGAGATCACAGTGGGTCAGGCAGCATCAGTGGACAGAAAGCCTGGTAACCTCAGCCTCAGCTCTGATAAAGAGTCATCTAGACCTGAAACATTAGCTTACTTTCTCTCCATGGATGCTGCCTGACCCACTATGATCTCTAATATATTTTGTTTTCAGTACAGATTTCAGCATCTGCATTAATTTTCACCTCCAGATACTGTGATAATGGACCCAAGAATACATGAGAACGGGCTACTGTACCAAATACACATCTTTTCCTCAACTTTTGTAACCATAGTTTGTACAAGTTTAAACATTTTCTCACTGGCCTTTAGATTATGACTAGGATTTTCCACAGCACAGCCTGCATTGGCTTCTGATGTCTTTTTTTTAAAACTAACATTTTCTAGTGGAATTACTTATCTCACTCTTCTTTTTCTTTTTCTCTTTGAAATTTAAATTCCACTTCTGTTTACGCTCTTTCTTTGTCCTTCTCTTTTCTCTGCCATCAATATCATAAATTCAGTTTGTTTTTTAGTCTCAATATCAAATTCTATTCTTTTCAAACCCATTCTATCTCAAGCTGGTACATTCTTCCCTCACGGCATAGAGCTGTACAGCATAGAAACAGACTGTTCAGTCTAACTCATCCATTCTAACCAGATATCCTACATTAATGTATTCCCATTTGCCAGCACTTGGCCCATGTCCCTCTAAACCTTTTCTATCCATATACCCATCCAGACGTCTGTTAATGTTGCAATTGTACCAGCCTCCACCACTTCCTCTGGCAGCTCATTCCATACATGCACCACTCTCTGTGTGAAAACATTGTTCCTCAGATCCCTTTTATAAATCTTTTGCCTCTCACCTTAAATCTCTGGTCTCTGGTTTTGGACACCTCTAACCTGGGAAAAAAGACCTTGGCTATTCACTCTATCTATGCCCCTCATGATTTTATAAACCTCTATAAGGTCACCTCTCATCCAGAAAAAAAAAAGTCCCAACCTATTCAGCCTCTCCCTTTAGCTCAGACCCTCCAATCCCGGCAACTTCCTTGTAATTCTTTTCTGAGACCTTTCAAGTTTCACAACAACTGTCCTATAGCAGAGAGGCCAGAATTCAAGGCAGAATTCCAAAAGTGGCCTAACCTACAGCTGCAATATGCCAACCCAACTCCTATATTCCATGAACTGACCAATGAAAACAAGTGTACCAAATGCCGCCTTCACTACCCTGGTCGTATGTGACTCCACCTTCAATGAATTATGCACCTGCATCCCAAGGTCACTTTGTTCAGCAATACTCCCCAGTGCATAAGTCCTGCCTTATCAATTTTGCATTGTCCTTCTTCCAAAATATCTTGACCATGAACCCAAAACTTTGTCATGACTCACTCGGATAGTGTGCTTGAAATTGAATTAGAATTAGAATCCTTACAGTGTGGAAACAGACCATTTGGCCCAACAAGTCCACGCCAACCCTCCAAAGAGTAACCCAGCCAGACCCATTCCCTGACTATTCAGCATTACCCCAGACTAATGCACCTAATCTACACATCGCTGAACACCATGGGCAAATTAGCATGGCCAATTCACCTAACCTGCACATCTTTGGATTGTGGGAGGAAACACACACAGACACAGAAAGAATGTGCAAACTCCACACAGTCAGTCACCCTAGGCAGGAATCTAATCCGGATCCCTGGTGCTGTAAGGCAACAGTGCTAACCACTTAGCCACTGTGCTGCCCCTTCCTTATCCTGGCGTCACCAAGAATATGAAGATTTAATCAAACTACCAAATTTGCTTCTGAATGAGTGTTATGCAGGATGAAAACAAACCACACCAACATCATTCAGTAAAAGTAAAAATCAGTACGTTTATTGGAACAAGCTTAACTTCAGTAAGAACAATAAAATGAAAGAATGTATAACATTTACATCTGAAGCTTCACCTTTTTTAAAATTCTCACACACAAAACTCATAATGAGTGGAGGGAAAATAAATAGTCAGCCAAGTACAATTCTTTCCCGCCAATCCAAAACACAAAGCTGGATGGAGTGTTTCACAATCTTGGTGAATCTTCAATGATGACTCGATGTTGTCTGCACACTGACAATCAGTCTTCAGTTCAGTGGTTAATTAGTTGGATTCAGGGCCTGTCTTTTTCCATTGGATTTTAGAATTTTATATTTCTTCATCTCCGAATGTAATTTTTCTGATCTTTTGGCAGACAATTAGAAAATGTAACTTTCCAGCAAAAAGTGAAAGAGGGTTGAAATAACTCTACAGAAGCTGGCATCCTGTCACCCAAATCATGCTTATTTACTTGTGGAGAGTCTGTGAAATTGGCCCAAACCCCTCAGAGACAGCTGTCAGAATGAACAGAATGTCTGACACTGCTGTTCTTATCTGTCAGCCTGGGCTCCCTGATTGGGGCAGTACACCTGATCCAATCGGGGATGTCATCTCTGAGGTCCACCTGGATGACCGCTTTACAATCATTACAAATAGTTGCAACCTGCTCCTGGAGGTTTCCTCGCTTCTTTGTTTTCATTCCTCTTTCAGATTCTGTGTTAAACTGCAGCCTGACCAATCAGAGGCTTGTTGTGGTTCTGTTCGCCGAGCTGGGAATTTGTGTTGCAGACGTTTTGTCCCCTGTCTAGGTGACATCCTCAGTGCTTGGGAGCCTCCTGTGAAGCGCTTCTGTGATGTTTCCTCCGGCATTTATAATGGTTTCAATCAGAGGCTTGTTTCTATTGCTAAGCTCTTCGTGACCCCTATAACAAATGAAACTAGTTCATCTGGAACTCAAATTAATATTGCTTGTTTTTACAAATTGTGGAAAATTTCTTCTACGTTCTTCTCTTTTTGAAAAAATAATGTCCATTTTTCTCATTTCTAAGCCATTGTTCAAAAATAGGAATACATGGACTCTTACAAAGATAATGTATTAAAACATCAAGGAGCAGAGATGATTCTCATCAATGAGCAATTGGGTTCTAGAATGTGGTGTCTGTAGGGTGGTGGAAACAGTTTTAGGGAAATTGGTACACATTAAACAAAGATACAAATTAAGGTGAAGGGGAACTAACAGGAGATTGGGACACAGTGGAGAGCACTGTGTAGGACAGCCATTGTAGGACAACTCAAAATGAATTAACAAATCACAAAACCACACCTATTTAGCATCAACTTCTTCAGTTTGAATACTTCCGAAGCCCCATCCTTTTCCCATTAAATCAATGCCAGCTACAGTTGTGCTGCTTATTGACCAGAAGCACTGGGGTTTTGTATGAATGACACTTTATCTGTTGATGTACTCACAACCCAATAATTCACCATCCTGGCTACTTTGAATGGTTGGTATGGCTACTTGCATATCAGAATCATTTGTTGGCCAGGACAAACAAGATGAGTTAAATAACATCTTTCTGTATCAAATATTTTCTAAGTTAAAAATCACACAACACCAGGCTATAGTCCAAAAAGTTTATTTGGAAACACTGGCTTTTGGAGTGCTGCTCCTTCAGCAGGTGACTGATTTTTAATTTTGTATGCCCCAGTCCAACACCGGCACCTCCAAATCAAAACATTTTCTAAGTTTCTATCTTTTCAACCTCGCTTAATATCCTCTAACCCTATTCACAATTCTACACTGGCACCCTATTCACTGCATTTGATTTTTCTCCCATTGCTACAGTGTCCAGCAGATCGAAAGTATTGAATTAATCATGTTACTTGGTGACAGACTTGCTACAAAACGTCAATGGTTAATTTAGGGCCCAAAATACAAATCGTGATAAAATGCATCCGATTTAAGAGTTGAATTTAAGAGTTACCCAATCTACAACAAGCCAGTTTTTAAAACTAGCATAGCACTAACTGGATAATTCACAATAATAACTGAGCCATAATTTTGTCCACGACATTATAATTTTAACAGTTTTTTTTATTTTTATAGGTCAGCATTCGTGACTGGCTGTGGGCTGAAAAAATCTACAACCTCTGTGAGATTCTTTGTAAAGTTCACAAGGTAACTCTCTTTGTCTGGCAATGAAATCAAACTATTCAGGCAAAAATGCAGAGCATTGAATAACAGGCTAAAATTTATATCTCGGATGATTTAGACATATATTGTGTGCAGCGATCGAAATATGAAAATTAGAAGGTTTCATGTTTTGGCTGTTCAGTTCCTGTATTTTTACTTCTGAGTCACAAGGGCACAGGATCAGTGATCCAGGTTTGAACACCACTCTGATGGTGTTGCATTGTTGGAGGTGCTATTGTACTGATGAAAGTTTAAACTACTTATTTGCTCTGGCTATTAAAATCTTTAGTTTTGAGATGGCAGGTTACCATTTTATAAGAAGATGATGAAATTGTTTAAAAGATCAAAATTGATGACATTTTGGAGACCGAATGATGTACATGGGAGCTTCTATCTCTGTGATTATCCATATACTACATTTAGTCATTTTATGCACTTGCAGCCATACTTTGTCCAATGTTAAAAAAAAAGGCTTTTCCTTGATAAAGAAACCCAAGTACTATTTTGCTCAACTCATTAGATTGTTTTTAATGAAAGAGCTCAGGCAGGTTCATGAATAGAACTTACATCCCTGACATTGTTTGACCACTAAAGATAGGAGGAAATGGTACCAATCTCATTTAAGATTAAGGTTTCCTCTGGGCGCTCAGGTTTCCTCGCACAATCCAAAAGATGTACAGGTCAGGTGAATTGGCCATGCTAAATTGCCCAAAGTGTTAGGTGCATTGGTCAGGAGTAAATATAGGGTAGGGGCTGTGTTACTCTTCAGACGGTCGACGTGGACTTGTTGGGCTGAAGGACCTGTTTCCATACTGTAGGGAATTCAATCTAATCTAATAAAGATACACTGCATACATTGGTAATGTCTTAAAATGCTTTTCTGCAAACTTTAGATCCAATGGTTACACATTTTACCTGTTGCAAACTTAAATATTCACATAACCTTTTAGGCTATAATTACATTCTTAGGCTATCACCAAAAAAAAAGTAATCTTCCCTGTGAATTAATTGGTTTTAAAAAGTAAAACTTATTTTAAAATAAACTATGCAGTATTACTCATTAGTTGCATTTGCATATGATGGTGAGTTTTTTAAATAAATTGAATATTCTTTACTATACTTTAAAAGATTTAAAAGGTGCATATTAGTGCCACTGTATTTGAAGGAAAACTTAATATTAGGATCTTCCTTGAAGGCCCATAATGGGGTGTGAATAGCAGAAATTTGTCAAGGTGATTAACTCATTTGGGGGGGTAGGATTAGTTTTGTGGCCAAGCCTAACTTCCAGAAAATAGGATTTAAAATGCAAAACATCAATGAAATGTGAATGGGGCTAGATGTAACCTGTGCCTGAAATTTATCTTTTTGCAATATCCTCTCTATCAAATCATCTAAAACAGATCTTTTCCTTTGAACTCAGTTAAAAAAGACAGACAACAAGCTGAATGCTTCCTTATATTTATTTGCATTCAAATCTCATTTACATGATTTAAATTTGAATTTGTATTGAATTTATTGTCACGTGTATTAGAGCACAGTGAAAAGCTTTGTCTTGCGAGCAATACAGGCAGATCACAGAGTTAAATAGCATAGATAAGTAAATAAGTAAACAGCTGCAAAAACCAAAACACAGGTATAAGTGAATGCTAAGAGTTTGAGAGTCCATTCACTATTCAATGTCGAGGACAAGATCAAATCTACACTTTAAACGTTCTGTACAAAAAGTTACAACTGCTGCTCATTTTGAAATACTCCTATTCTATGTTTGACATTCAACGTACATTGGATATTCATTTCCTTGGTATAATTCTAGAAAATTAATCTGATTGACAGCCTTTCTGTTCCAGTTAATCTGACATTTGGTTATACATTACTAAACTCAAGATAGTTAACTAAATTTGTATTCCTTAACATTTAACAAATTATTTCATAATATAATGAGATTGATGAACAAATTAAGTTTGTGCACCATGAAAGTGCTTTTAATTTCCCTTCTGACATTACATTTTTCAAATATGCACTTGCACATTGAGACCATATCAACCATACTTTAGTGAAGCACATATGTTTGAAACAGAATACTTTTAGGATACTTCATTATGCTACAATTTTCTTAAAGAAATGTTTCCCCATAATCTTTGGTTAGCAATGGCTATTTAAAGTGTATTCTAGACATTATCTGTCTCAGGTTAAATGGCTTGAAGATAATCTACTGCAGAATATTTTACAGCTCTGGCTTGCTGATGAATGCTGGCTTCAAGCAAACTTATGTTTAGGTCTTCATCAGGACTGTGAGCTTCAAGACCAGAGGCCGTACGGTTTCAGTGTTCTGGCGGGTCAAGGCGAGAACCATTATTTCTGTGTTGAGATGGGCAGCGACCTTGCAGTTTGGGAGAAAACCTTCCAGAGAGCAATATTTATGGAAGTCCAGAGAGCAGGAGTAAGTAAGACTATATGAACTCGCTGTATGTGGTTATTACTTACATTCCGACAAAACCATGATTGCTATCAAGGAAGGTGCATATGATGAAGTCTCCAAGCTTTGCTCATTGATAGCGATGTGTGCACAATATGATTTTGTAATTCAAAACCCAGCAAATGCTTATAATCAGCGGTAAGGTGTAAAAATACTAGAAGTGATTATTTTCTGGAAAATAGGTATGTACTGTGAGGAGTATTCACATGGATATTGTCTCTGTAGTTCTAGAGAAATCATTTCACAAAAGTGACTTTTTCATCGAAACTGGTTAATTCCTCATTAACAGATCAGACACATGAAAATCTAACTTCTAATCACTTAACCTTAGATATAGAAATTTTTGATTCAATTATTTAATTAAATATATTTTGGATAACTACAACTTCAACCTAATATGGAAAATGTAAAATAACTCCAGTGACTGCAGACAACTATACCTAAAGCCAGTTTTTTGTTTTCCTTCACTTTATTATTGTGGAAGGTCTGTAGTACAGGGCTTTTTATTTCTTTTATTTTCTATTTTTTCCCCCTAAGAATCTCTACCTCGGTACATTTGTACCCAAGATGGTGCAATAAGTGACGACTTGTAGACTTTGCACTGCACTCAAGAGTAAAGCTAATTCTAATTTTAATTCACTCTGCATTCTTTTCTTGACTTCACATTTTGTCTCATGTTCACTGAAGGAATGAACAATAAATATCGACTTATCCACTAATGAACACAATAACACTTGTACAATAAGTATTTGTAAAAAGAAAAACTGGAGATCTCCATTATGCATATTGAATCCAGTCCTGTTAATATGCTACAGTATCAAATCTAAGATTTAGAAAAAGGTTTCTTATGCTTTTTTGCAAACTGAGATCTTCCTCACTGGCATAGTCACTGCACAGTGCTGTATTATGAGATGAAAGATGATAATCAGAGACAGATGTGTTGTCATATTATGTGGATGCAGTGCAAACATCAAAAATATCTTTCAGTTCTTTCAGTTTTTATTTAGTATCAAAAATATCAGTTTGTTGTCACATAAGTAAAGGAGGGTAAACAATGAATTTGAATATAGATTAGAAGCTTTTCTAGTGTTTAAAACATACATTATTATTGTACTTGCATTAGCTTTTCCAATTATTAATAAATAATCTGACAGGATATGCAGTTGATTTAATGATAACTCACTGCAAGAAAATATCCAATGCATATCAAGGTGGAGAGAGACCAACAACGGAGTCAGACAGTATAGGGGTAAGTGGAGTTGAAGCCACAACCAGATCAGCGATGATTTTATTGATTTGGAAAACAGGCTTCACGGGCTAAATAGCCTATTCCTCTCCTAATTTATATGCTTTATACTGTGTGTTTAGAACTGGATTTTCACACAGTAAGGACCATTAATGCAACAAATATTCTTGTTGTTCTTGCTATTTCCATTATTTTAAGCATTAATCACAATGTGACTGCCTATTCTACCAGCTTACATCCTTTCTTCAGAAAACACTCCCAAAAGCACAAAAGCAGCAATAGAGAAAGCCAAGCTGCAGATTAATTGATGCAATTCTCATTTGGTATGGATTGTTGCCAGAAGTACTTTTTGAAAGAACAATTTGAGGTTGAGAAGCATTAGGGTGTATTCACAGCTAGAATTCTGTTCTAAAAGCAATTTGATTTCTTGCAAAAAAAGTCTCATTTAGCTTTGATTTTTGTTTGACTGCTATTACATGGAGCCCTGTCCAAGCTCAAACAATGATAATGTGCTGCTCTCTACATGTCAAGAAATCCAATAATAAAGAGGAAGCCTTAGGCTACTGATTGAATGGGAGTCCTTAAAATCACTATGTTCTCACCCTGCAGCAGCATTGTGGAGAGGTTGAAAATAGCTTTTTAAAGCTTCTGATCTCACTGTGCTCATTCACCCTCAATTCTCTTGCACAGAGTGATACTAAAAACACACTAAAAAAAAATAGAATTTACATATCCATTGCTGGTGCAATATCTGTTTTATTTTCATGAAAACATTTTCACATAAAGATATTCTATAAGGATACAATGCTATGATAGCAGGAACAACTTGCATTTATATGCAAAACAACTCAAAGATTTTTTGGAAGCATTTAGTTTAGTGGTCCATTGGAAATGATTTTCTCTTCACACTGACTCAAAATTCATGCCCCATATGTAACATGTTTAGATCCAAACTGATTCTACAGCAAAGCAGAGTGAAGTAAGCTGTACTTCAGTCTGATGTCAATTACAGTCTGACCCCAGATTCTGGCTGTATTCTTGCATGAGTATGAATCGGTTTGCGCAGTTACTACATGCTAGAGCATGACAACCATGCTGCCTGGAGTTTCAAATACATGTAACTTTAGGTTTTGTACACCTTGAGATTGACCCATGCAACTGCAGTGTCTTAAAGCACTTCACACCGCTGCTTAGGTTGTGGTAAAAACTCACCCCTAACCTTTCAGAATAAAAACTAAATTACTTCTGCACTATTTTGAAAAGTAAACATTTCTAAATTCCTTCTACATTGAGGACTTTACACTGAAGCAGCGCTCCCCAGCACCCAGCATAAATGTCGGGGGTGAGACTGCCTCCACTTCGCTGCTGCCAGGATGGCAGATATGCCAAACATCTTCAAACATCTCAAGATGCACCCTCATATTTCAGGCCAGGCTGATAGCCACCTGCAAAAGAGGTGAGGGTCTAATGCACTGGGCAAGGGGGCAGGCAAAGAGGCTGGATATTAGGAAGCAATCTGTTGGGAGGAACCTTTGTTGGCATCTGGAAATGCCCATTCTAACTAGTCAACAGTCTGTAGGGTTAAATCAGCCAACTGCACAATGAGCACTGGCCTTTCTCACTGCCCATTAAACAAGAGCCGAGGCAGGTTGATTCCTCTGGGTAAGAATTAACACTTTAATGTCCTCCTCTGGGCTGTGTGGAGAAAGCATTCTCCTCCAGTAACTTAAATCATCGTTTTCCTTGGAGAGGTGTTGTGGGTGGTGCAGGGCGCGGGGTACTTTGGTTAGTGACAGTGGTTGTGGGTAGGGCATGCATGACACTAGTGACAGGGCATCTTGGCCCTGCCCCCCGCAGCCCCCAGCCACCTGCCTTCCCACCTGCGGCTAGCCTTCGAAATTCAGCCCAATGTTAACAACTAGCAACAGAAAAGTGAAGCTGAAGAATAATGGAAGTGTAGGCTGATAGAAAGCGACAAGAAAACTCAGAAAAACAGAATTCTAGTCGAATGAAATTCTATGGTTTGCATCCATCTTTTTATAAACTGACATGAAACATGACATTTTAATTTCTAGCTACTCACCATTTACGTTGAAGTAATGATAAAAGTTGATTAAATGGAAGAATCTTTTTTAATCATTCACAGGATCTGGGTGTCATGGGCTGGGCCAGCATTTATTACCTGTCTCTGTTTGACCTTATGAGGTGGTGGTGAGCTGCCTCCACATAAAATATAATCATAGCTGCACCAGCACAAATACTGTGCTTTCATATTCACATGTCTAATTTTGCATTCAGCTCTGGGATCATGCTCCATAGACTATATTATCTACAAATCTTGTTCTGTCTCAGTACGTCATGTAACCATTGTAATAAATTAGTTCAATTAAGAATGGAAATTGCCTGTGGCTTTTATGTGGAATGGCGCATGTCAGTAGTTTTCTCTACTTCCTTCCAGTGTGCATTCTTACAGGACTTTTCACTGGGATGAAAGCTGAGTCTGTTGTCAGTATTTATTTTCCTTTTCCATGTATAATTCAGTGGTAGGTGGTTAATGCGTGTAGTTCATTCAACATGAACTGATTTAATTATTGCTTTAATGTGCGTATATGTATCAACCAATTATCTCTTAAATGACTGCTGGCTCTGGAAATAGTCCAATTGAAAAAGCAGTAGCAAAAATAGAAGATGCTTGAAATACACAGTTTATTGGCACCTGCAAAAGAAGCAATGCATTTGTGTTTTGAGCAAGATCTCTCAATAGAGTCCTGATCTAACATGGTATTGGTACTTTTGAGTTCAAATGCGAAAAAATTATGTTTCACAAAATTACCAAAAGAATATTGGATGCCAACATGTCACATAGAAACACAAATTGGCCATTCATCCATTTAATTCTGTTCCACTATGCTGTTTTTGCTACTTTAACTTGTAAAAAATATTAGTTCAAAAGAATTCACAGAGGAATTACCACACAGATGTGTTAAGCACTCACTTGATCATATCACCAACTGTGAGTTATATCTTTGTTGAGCTAACAGTTGTGTTTTCGTAAAAGTGTAGCAGACGTCACATCAGATAGTTATTTGCTTAAAATAATGACACAAAATATGTTTTACAACATTTTTTAAAAGCAGCTAATGGGAGAATTACTAACCAAGGATTTATTTTGTCATTCCTTCACTGTCATTGGATCAAAATTCTAGATAACCTTTCCTAAGTCGGAGTGCACCATCCTGCCATGGATTGCAGAGTTCAGGAAGGCAGCTCATCACCATCTTCTCAATGGTAATTAGAGTTAGGCAAGGAATGTTGGCCCAGCTAGTGATGCCCAAGTTCCATGTATGAATTTTGAAACACAAAATAATTTGGTACCTCTTATATATAAAAAAAGGAAAGAGAATAAAATCCATTTGGTTGAAGTAAATATCTTCTTGCGTGATATTCTCTCAGCGGCCTGGCACAGCGTCATTTGTCCCAGCATGAGCTTGCAGCTTCAGGATGATTCCAGAGTGATCTCCCAGCCTCAAGATTCTTGAGGAGAAGCCCAGTGCAGTGAACAGGGTTGGAAGGACTCTTATTCTAAACTTTTTATTTCTTTAGTTTTGTCTTTTTTTGCCTAACAACTGTAATGCTGGAATTTTTATTTCTTTATTTTACTAATTTTTGTTTTCCTTAAGAATTTGTACTTCAGAATCTATACTTAGGTACCTTTGTGCCTAAAATGGCGCCATTAGTGGTGCCTTGTAAGCATTTCACTGCACTCATTTCAGTACATGACAGAGACAATAAGGCAGGAACAGGATACTGATTGAGGATGATCAGCCATGATCATAATGAATGGTGGTGCAGACTCGAAGGGCCTACTCCTGCACCTATTGTCTCTTGACAATAAAGCTAGTTCAAATTTGTTGATAAATTAACTGGAATTTCCTTCAAGCCCATCCACTCGTCTCTTTATCATATCTCTCAAATTCTTTCATCGTCAGAAATTGCCCAAATTATCTGTGACACATTGCATCGGTGGTAATTTATTCCACAGCTCAGTTCCTCTTTTGAATGAACAATTCTGGATATTGGATTCATCCTTAATGATTTTTTTTTCTATAGCTATTGCACCCTTCTTATAATTCTTTCAAAATAACAGTACTCTACACATACAACATGCAATGAAATACCACTGCTAGAAATCTCCCCAGCAGTGATTTAAATCATTTGATAAAACTTCAGTAGTTCATGAGCAGACTTGATATTTAAACAAGTATTCACCGATTCTTTTGTTAGTTTGACAATTGTTAAATGCAATGGTCTAGCTTTCAGATATAATTCCATAACCTCCTTTAAAATTGTCCTAGTGATATTTAGGTTCTCCTAGGTTTTCCTTCAAGATCCCCCACTCCACACTCACAGCAATGCGCCGGCACCTGACCTCTCTTCTGTCAGCCCTGTCTCAGCTGAGGGCCACACTCTCTCAGAATTGCAAAGGACCCCTCCTTTACTATATTCTCAGGAGAATTCATACTCTCAACAAACAGTATTTCAACACCGTCTCAACATCAAAAACTATAAGTACAACAAGCTTTTATCAATCCACCTCCATAACCAGCACTCTTCAAACATTCCAGAAGATTCCCCCGGCCTCTGGAACAGATCAGACGCCATTAGCCATGCAGCTACCATCCCCACGGTGATCGATGATGTCACTTCCGCCCCCATCATGGCCACTTCCACGGCCACTTCCACCTCTCACAATTCCTCTTGCACCAAACATGACATCACTTCCGCCCCTCACATCATTGTTGATGTCACACACTCAGTGACTTCCGCCCCCTCCACTGCCGTGTTCGCCACCACTTCCATCCCCACCAATGCCACTCACCTGCATTCTGCTGACACGCCCCCCCCCGCAGATCCCACTGTCACCATCCCCGCCCTCCAGAACCTGGAAAACCACTCCTGCTCATGACTCCACCCCCATTCCCCCCACCACCACACCCACTCAAATTACAGGCGCTGCCCCCACTCCGAGCTCGACACCCACACCAGATCCCAGCTCCTAGCCCTGCTGAGTTTTCACCATCTCTCCAGACCTTCCCCTCACTGAGGACAAGCGATCAGTCCTCAGCAAAGGACTCACCTTCACCCCCTCCACCCACGCATCAATGAATTTAATACATGGCGTGACATCGAACACTTCTACCGCCACCTCCACCTCCGAGCTTACTTTTACAATCAGGACTCCCGCCCACATTCCGAAGACCCCTTCGCCCGCTTCCAACACACTCCATCCACCTGGACACCCCGAGCTGACCTATTACCCACCCTTGACCTCTTCATTTCCAACTGCTGCTGGGACATTAACCGCATCAACCTGTCTACCCCCTTCCCCCACTCCAATCTCTCACCCTCACAACGCGCTGCCCTCCCCTCCCTCTGCTCCAATCCCAACCTCACCATCAAGCCAGCGGATAAAGGGGGCCAGTGGTAGTCTGGCGCACTGACCTCTACACCACTGAAGCCAGACGCCAACTCAAAGACACCTCCTCCTACCGCCCCCTCGACCATGACCCCCATCCCCATCACCAAACCATCATCTCCCAGACCATACAGAACCTCATCACCTCAGGAGATCTCCCACCCACAGCTTCCAACCTCATAGTCCGGGAACCCTGCACTGCCCAGTTCTACCTCCTTCCCAAGATTCACAAGCCGGACCACCCTGGCCAACCCATTGTCTCAGCATGCTCCTACCCCACTGAACTCATCTCTATCTATCTCGACACTGTCCTATCCCCCCCAGCCCAGGAACTCCCCACATACGTTCGAGACACCACCCATGCCCTCCACCTCCTCCAAGACTTCCGTTTCCCTGGCCCCCAATGCCTCATCTTCACCATGGATATCCAATCCCTCTACACCTCCATCTGCCATGACCAGGGCCTCCAAGCCCTCCGTTTCTTCCTCTCCTGACGTCCCCAACAGTACCCTTCCACTGACACTCTCATTCGTTTGGCCGAACTGGTCCGCACCATTAACAATTTCTCCTTTGAATCCTCCACTTCCTCCAGACCAAAGGGGTAGCCGTGAGCACATATATGGGCCCCAGCTATGCCTGTCTCTTTGTTGGCTACGTAGAGCAGTCCATCTTCTGTAGTTACACCGGCACCACTCCCCACCTCTTCCTCCGTTACATTGATGACTGATTCGGCACCACCTCGTGCTCCCGCGAGGTGGTTGAGCAGTTCATCAATTTCACCAACACATTCCACCCCAACCTTAAATTTACCTGGACCATCTCTGACACCTCCCTCCCCTTCCTGGACCTCTCCATCTCCATTAATGACGACCGACATGACACCGACATTTTTTACAAACCCACCGACTCCCACAGCTACCTGGATTACACCCCTTCCCACCCTACCTCCTGCAAAAATGCCATCCCATATTCCCAATTCCTCTGCCTCTGCCATATCTCCTCCCAGGAGGACCAGTTCCACCACAGAACACACCAGATGGCCTCCTTCTTTAGAGACTGCAATTTCCCTTCCCACGTAGTTAAAGATGCCCTCCAACACATCTCGTCCACATCCCGCACCTCCGCTCTCAGACACCACCCCTCCAACCATAACAAGGACAGAACCCCTCTGGTGCTCACCTCCCACCCTACCAACCTTCGCATAAACCAAATCATCTGACGACACTTCCGCCACCTCCAAATAGACCCCACCACCAGGGATATATTTCCCTCCCCACCTTCCACAAAGACAGTTCCCTCCATGACTACCTGGTCAGGTCCACGCCCCCCAACAACCCACCCTCCCATCCTGTCACCTTCCCCTGCCACCACAGAAATTGTAAAACCTGCACCCACACCTCCTCCCTCACCTCCATCCAAGGCCCCAAAGGAGCCTTCCACATCCATCAAAGTGTTACCTGCACATCCACCAATATTATTTATTGTATCTGTTGCTCCCGTTGCAGTCTCCTCTACATAGGGGAGACTGGATGCCTCCAAGCAGAGCGCTTTAGGGAACATCTCTGGTACACCCGCACCAATCAACCACACCGCCCTGTGGCCCAACATTTTAACTCCCCCTTCCACTCAGCTGAGGACATGCAGGTCCTGGGCCTCCTTCGCCGCCGCTCCTTCACCATCCGACGCCTGAAGGAAGAATGCCTCATCTTCCGCCTCGGAACACTTCAACCCCAGGGCATCAATGTGGACTTCACCAATTTCCTCATTTCCCCTTCCCCCACCTCACCCCAGTTCCGAACTTCCAGCTCAGTGCTGTCCCCATGGCTTGTCCTACCAGCCTATCTTCCTTTCACCTATCCACCCCACCCCCATCCACCCATTGTACACTTTGTTACCTTCCCCCACCCTCCTCTCTGACCTATCACCTCCATCCCCACCCCCATCCACCCAGTGTACTCTTTGCTACCTTCCCCCACCCTCCTCTCTGACCTATCACCTCCATCCCCATCCCCACTCATCTATTGTACTCTATGCTACTTTCTCCCCTCCCCCACCCTCCTCTCATTTATCTCTCCACCATGCAGACACTCTGCCTCTATTCCTGATGAAGAACTTTTGCCCGAAATGTCGATTTTCCTGCTCCTCGGATGCTGCCTGAATTGCTGTGCTTTTCCAGCACCACTCTAATCTAGTGATATTTAATAATATAGTTTATACACGAGTCGGTTGTTAGTTTCTTGATCGTGACCCCAATTTACAGAAGCACTTAATGGCTGAAAGACATAACTCAGGAAAGTCCTAGATTTGAATGCTTGTTATCAGATCTTTTTGGCTTAACTGTTCAAAGAAAATTGTAGAAAGCAATTTTAAAAGCACAGATGCTAAATTTTGACATTGTCCCTTCGAGTACAAATAAGAAGCAATTCAGTAATTTAACTCAACTATCAATAAACATCTCACATCTATCTCGTTAGAAAGGCTCTAGTCTGTTGGGCCTGTGAACTAGAGATGATTATAATTCATATACAGGGATTCTGATAGATTTTATACAGAACGCTATTAGGGAAAGCTGTGACCAGACTCAGCTAAACCAATCAGGAGTTTAGGTAGGGGATATTTTATGTAGGACCCCACAGCTTCTTCAGTATTTTGTATCATTATTGTAGTGATTTAAACCAGGTGGATCACAGACTGAGATCCCTGACTGGCCCAAGTTAACAACCCCAATCAAGGAGCCCTGGCTGACAAACATAAACAGGGATTCAGAGAGTCTCTTCATTGTGGGGACTGGCTAGGAGCTGGCTGGTCAGAGCCCATGTACTCTGTACATGTAAATAAAGGGTAAGTTGGTGATGGGATACCAGTCTCTGTGCAGTTATTTCAGTTACAAAACAAATATTCTGAATTGAATAATGCCAACCACTACTCTCTAAGCCTCACTGAACTGAAGCAGAATAGCTTAATGATTCATATTAACCTTTATTTTACTGAACATGTCTTGGATCCTCTTCCTGAAAAGTTTGGAAAACATTTTCAAATAATATGTCCATCCAGATTAGGTCACAAGACTGGTATTATTGTTACAACTCCAAAGTGAGGCACATGCTTAAATGTCAAACTAATAGATGGCATATTGAGGTAGCTAGCTTTGTTGTGTTGTTAGAGAGTATTTCAGGCAAGATACTAAATTTACATCATTCATAGCTGCTAAATTGGTTAATCTGAACTAAGGAAGTAGAACAGTGTGACAGTTTCCACAACTCTCTGAGCCAGAGGTGAGAATTCGACAATAAGCCAAAGCTACATCTGAACAATTATAAGAAGTGCCTATATTCCAGGCCTTGAATGACCTGGGCTTTGGTGTCAGATTTGGCAGAAATGTGTGAGCAGTTCAACAAGGCCTGCCTTAATGTCAGAGCACCAAGTCAAATGTTTGAACTAAATTTCAGATATTGAGATAAGACTCTCACTCATAACTAGCAAACACCTTTTGAAGGAACAGCATTCTGAAAGCTTATGAGTTTAAATAAATCCATTGGGATATAACCTGATGTCATGTGACTTCTGACTTTGCACCCCAGTCCAACACATCATGTTTGACATGAGGCCAGTCAAGTGGTGCTTGTATCAATCATGCACTTATAGACTTAAGGTCAAAGTCAGATCATTGTGACGAGAAATGCAGGAGGTGTGAGGTACAAATGCTGATTCCAAGGCACACAGAAATGCCATTGGTCCGTGAAAATTGAAGATATACATCTCTGGGAAGCAGAAGTAATCACAGGTGTCATTAAAAGATGCATCTGCAGCTACAATGCATGCAGCCAGTGCAAGACAGAGGTGATTTTTCTCTCCATTGAAACTGTTAGTATAATGCAAGGCTCTCTCCTACACAATGATGCTTTCCATAGGTGATATGGAGCTTGGAAGAAAATGGTTCAGTACTCAGGAAGCACTTATACTCTACTACCATCTCTTTGCTGTGTGACTGTTGACACATTTATCAGATTAAGATCTAATGTCAAAGTGCCAAGATGGGTCACTTCCTTGGTGCTCCTGGTCTGAATGCTCCATATCCCATTGTTAAGCTGTCATGTGATGTGAATGCTCACATTGACAATGACATGTTCTGTTTCTTCCACTGCACACACAAGATCCAGCCAAAGGAAATATGATAGTCGCTATTGCTGTAATACAACAAAGGTATGGAGAAATGGAAGATCAACAGATGTGTCAGCAAACCCGGGAGCAAAAGCAACCTCCTGTGGATGCCAAACAGCCACCATAGGAAGATGCCACAGCTGAAGGTCCCTCTGGATGTACAGGAGAGCTTGAGTTTTTCAGCCTCAGTGCTATTTTTTTCTGAATGAGCAGGCAGCGGATATCTTGGGGACCCGGTCAGGGATTGATGGAATGGGACCTTCGATCTGCAGGTGTGAGTAGCCATTCAATCTCATTGGCTGTCAAGGTGACAGCTGTATTGAACTTGTATGTGGCTAGCCATTCCCAAGGAGCCACAGGAAACCTGTGTGGGATCTTTCCATTGTCCACCCAAAAATGCATCATGTGACCGGTGTAATTTGTGTTAGTTCACACCATTTCATCTCATTTCCCTGTGGAAAGGTAAGTGTTGTAGTCAGAGCAATATGATTCAGCAACATAGCTGTAATGCACTGTACCCATGTCATGAGAGCTGGCCATATCATTATTGATGGAATTCATCTATTGATGAATTCACCTCCATGTGCCAGTTTTCTCCACACATCAATTCCAATTTGTTAATGTTTGTGCTTAGTACCTTGGAAGCTGCCATGGTGCCTATATCCTTGAGAACACTCATGTTCCTGCTCCATTTCATGGCAGATGCCTTACAAGAATGATGACTAAGAGATAAAGGCTACACAATATGGTCATAGTTGATAAGTCTGTTACACAAACCCCTAACTGAGGCTGAGCACATACAGTGAAGCCCATTCTTTCACCAAAGCCTTGGTGAATCAGATGTCAAGATTGCTAATGATTCAATACTTGGATCAGTCTGGTGGGGACTTGAAATATACTCCAGACAGAATCTGTTGCATAATCCTCACATGCACGGCACAACTGGAGCAAGCAAAGACAGGGTATGATGGAGGCTGGCAAAAAAGGCCAGCTACAGCAGACCTCTGAGGAGGAGGATGGGGACATTCAACAAGAACTTCACCTGATGCATGGCAGAGTGGTGCAGCATTGACCACTACAAGCCTGACAGGATTTAATTGACAACCAAATACATTGGATGAGAGCTTGCTGATGCTTGACATGCAAGCAGTTGATTTGTGTTATTAGAGGCAAATGCAGCTTTTGTTTGGTTGATTACTGTTTGCTTTGTTGTTTGTAAATAAAAGTACAAGTTTTTTAGGTGGCTGAAATCCTCCCCAATATGTAATAGCATCACATTGAACTGTGATAAAATGCTATGCTACAGCGGTGCTGGGTTTGAGTATCAGTGATAGAGAGGGATGTAGGATGAGGTGTTAGCTAAGGGCAGGTAAGTTGCGTGGCATGATGCTTAAATAGCGATAGATGAACAAGTGTGCAGTTGTCTGTACAAATAAAACGTTTGCTGAACTACCTCTTTGCTGTTGGAAGCATAAGGTTGCAACTTCTGTGTCACTACATTGGTGGTGAACAGCTCCTCCAGACTGCTAATGATTGACTGGTTGCATGGTTGGGGTTTGCAGATGGCATCAGATCAGGGGATGAGGTGTTTTTAAATATTCATTGGTGAGATGTAGGGTTGTTAGTTGGGCAAGTATTTATGCCCATCCCTAGTTGCCCTTGAGAAGGTGATTAGATTGGATTACTTACAGTGTGGAAACAGGCCCTTCGGCCCAACAAGTCCACACCGACCCCCCGAAGAGCAACCCACCTAGATCCACTCCCTTACATCTACCACTACGGGCAATTTAGCATGGCCAATTCACCTAACCTGCACATTTTCGGACTGTGGGAGGAAATCGGAGCACCCGGAGAAAACCCATACAGACACGGGGAGAATGTGCAAACTCCACACAGACAGTTGCCTGAGGCGAGAATTGAATCCGGGTCTCTGGCGCTGTGAGGCAGCAGTGCTAACCACTGTGCCACCGTGCCGCCCACAAAGAGTAACGCCCCCAAGATTCATTTCCCTCTGACTCATGCACCTAACACTATAGGCAATTTAGAATGGCCAATTCACCTGACCTGCACATCTTTGGACTGTGGGAGGAAACCGGAGCACCCGGAGGAAACCCACGCAGACACAGGGAAAATGTGCAGACTCCACACAGATAGTCTGCCCAAGGCTGGAATCGAACCTGGGTCCATGGCAGGACATAGTGGTCAATACCTATCCAATACTTATCCTCTGCTAGGAGGCGCCCAGTCTCCCCAATGTAGAGGAGACTGCGGTCTCCTCTACATTGGGGGCTCTCGATGCGGTCTCCTCTACATTGGGGGCTCCCGATGCCGTCACCTCTACATTGGGGGCTCCCGATGCGGTCTCCTCTACACTGGGAGACTGGGCGCCTCCTAGCAAAGCGCTTTAGGGAACATCTCTGGGACACCCACACCAATCAACCACACCGCCCCGTGGCCCAACATTTCAACTCCCCCTCCCATTCTGCCAAGGACATGGAGGTCCTGGGCCTCCTTCACCGCCGCTCCCTCACCACCAGACGCCTGGAGGAAGAACGCCTCATTTTCCGCCTTGGAACACTTCAACCCCAGGGCATCAATATGGACTTCAACAGCCTACTCATTTCCCCTTCCCCCACCTCATCCTAGTTTCAAACTTCCAGCTCAGCACTGTCCCCATGACTTGTCCGGACTTGTCCGACCTGCCTAGCTCCTTTTCCACCTATCCACTCCACCCTCTCCTCCCTGACTCTATCACCTTCATCTCCTCCCCCACTCACTCATTGTACTCGATGCTACTCTCTCCCCATCCCCACCCTCCCCTAGCTTATCTCTTCCCCTTTCAGGCTCACTGCCTTTATTCCTGATGAAGGGCTTTTGCCCGAAACGTCAATTTCAAAGCTCCTTGGATGCTGCCTGAACTGCTGTGCTCTTCCAGCACCACTAATCCAGAATCTGGTTTCCAGCATCTGCAGTCATTATTTTTACCTGTCTGGAAGAGTGCTTGCTATACTAATTGATTGGGGATCCAGGGAAAGAGATCCATATCTAATTTCTCAGTCACAGGAGGAACATTTCACACTGATAAAGCTAAGCCTGCTGACTGGAAAATTTGCTCCATTGTGATCAGGAGCAAGTTTAATTGTTGATGGGGCAGTGGGAACGAGCCAAGGGCTCCCTGTAGCAAAGCTTGGTGACAGCTAATTTCAATAGTTCATCAAATGCTAATATTAAATTAATATTGATTAAAGCCTTTCATATTCCGATCACTGCCAAAGTGGACTGTGTGTACAAGCAACCGTGAATCATCAAAACTCTTAAATTAATTGTCTTGATGCCAGTCAGGTGGTCAGAAGGAATACAAAACACAACTAACTTGAGTGAGTTTTTTTTTAAAATGGAACAGTTAGCTAAATTTTTACTGCAGCACTTAAAGATAATATTATAAGAAATCCCACATAATCCATGGAAGATATCATTCTCATGTACCCTGCAAAATCAACCCACTTAGCCTTCAACTGGGCCCTTTGCAATATTTGGACAGTATACATGGCAAAGTCGACTAGTTTGTCGCAAATATTTTGCTGCCCTTTAATAACAGTCCTTCCTGTGAATGATTCAGTATCTGCACCGAGCTAAGCAGACCATGGAGAGAGCTGTATCCCACAATATGGACTCTCCACTGTCGTCTCTGTCAGCACTAACTGTACTCACTTGATGACAGTGAAACAGTGTCCATGTGGACCCATTGAAGGGTGGGTATCTGAGATGTGCATGGTGAGCATGGGTCTTTGGATGCTACAAAATAAGAAAAGATCACCTGTGAAAGTTTGTCATCAAATTCAGTTGAAAACTCAGGCAGAATGAAATGATATGACTTAGTATGTCAGTATATTCATGACCTCAATGAAACACATAAAGTTCTGAGAGAACTTGACAGGGTAGGTACTGAGCAGATGTGTATCCAGAGGAGTAAAAAAACTTGGGAGGGGGGCACAGTTTCTGTAAGAAAAAACGGAATGAAAAGGAATTTGTTTCTCTCAGAGGGTCATTAGTGTTGAAAGCAGCCTGAAACATTGGGCTAAATTTTACATTTCTTTTTGACTAAGAGTCAGTTTTGCCTATTCTCATTGAGGCTATCACTCCATGAGGCCTAATGAGTTTCTCAGGCATTTTGCCAAAACATAACTCATCAACGACCTACCACAAGCCTTTGGCATCCATTTCACCAGGTTCATAGCTCATTTCACTACTCGCTGTACTTGAAACAACTCAGCATTGCTGGGATATTGCAAAATAAGCTACTCCAGCACCAACTTTAACAAGCTGCTGTGCACTCGATCAAGCATAATTAATCTGAGGCCAGGAGAAGGAAGACAAGTTAACATTGGCACATTGCTTTGCTGTTAAGCCTCTGGGTGTCCTGGAGGTCAAAGTGATGCAGAGGCAGGATGTCCTTTTGTCCAGGACCAGCAGAGGACGCTATGACACAAGACACCACTCTAGGTTGAGGTTGCCACCCACCTCAGTGCACAGTCCACCATCTTGAGGTTTGCACAATGATGTAGGAAACAGGTCATTAAGCTTCTTGGATTCTGCCAACATAAGTGCAACGATTTTCTCTCCCATGTCCCCACCTCTCACCAAACATCATGCTCTACCATTCTCAGAACTGCCTGCAACATCTTCCCTCAGTTCTCCCCCGCCCCAATCCCTGGCATCACTCACCCTGTCTGCCCTCTGCATTGTCTATTCACTCACTTGGGACACCTTCCCACCTGCACCAAAAGTAAGAGCTGTGGCAACTACTTGAATCTTCCTTAAATCCTGCTTTTCTCTCACTCATGGAGGAAACCAGTTCCCGTTAATGTAGAAAGAGAGAAGACAGACAGTGGGCTGCCTGATGTTTGGCTGCTTACCCCGTGTATAAAGAGGATCCTGACACTCTCTGAGGGCTGTCTGACCATGTCCAAGCTCCTGGACTGATATCAGAGGCTGCTGCTTTTGACTGGCTGTGCTGGAACTGCTTGAAAGAAGGCTATCCCCTGACGTGAGGCCAAAGCAAGCTTCTTGACTTTGTGTCTCTACTGGATAGTACAGCAAGATTGCAGTACTGTCAGCCTGATACCTCTAGCTGAGGAGACAAGGCACATCAAAGCAAGGCAATGGGGATTCTATGAGCATCCAGGTAGTCTCAAAGTGAATAAGCAGAAGCAGTAAGAGAGCTAACATTGCAGCCTAAGCCAAGTTCATGAGCTGTGTGCATGACTGTGACTGAACTATGTCCTTTCTACAGCATCACTATGATAGTTGTCAGTGTGCCTTGTTAGTGATCGTAGTTGCTGATATGTGTCAGATGTTAATGTCCATGAACATGCAGTGAATGTGGCTAGTGCCCATGGATCGTGCCCTGAGATGTTAGTGCCTGGTGTCTAACATGAGCAGTCTTTAGAGCAAGCAGCAAGCTGAAGTTACCAGATACGCGCTGTGACTTCCATGTGGAGAAGTCTAGGCAGCAAGATTGCTTGGAAAGCATGTTAAGATAGAAAGCTGCATATGGGCTGGCATGATGTTTCAGTCGTTAGCTCTGCTGCCTCAAAGTGCCAGGGACCCGTGCTCAATTCCAACCTCAGATGACTGCATGTGTAGAGTTTGCACATTATGTGTGGGTTGTCCCCGGGTGCTCCAGTTTCATTCCACAATATACAGATGTGCAGGTTAGGTGGTTTGGTCAAGCTAAGTTGCCCAAAGGGTTACAAGGATAGGGCAGGTCTGGATGGGATGCTCTTTGAAGGGTCAGTTTGGACTCGATGTGCCTAATGACTTCTATGATTAAAGCGGCAAAATCTGTAATTATTAAGTTCATTGACAAGAAATAATCCAACTTGATAGGCAACTCACTGCTGCCTGGCAAGAATCCTACCTCCAGGCCAAACTTAGTCAAGTGATGCAGTGAGTTTTACCTAACATTGAGATAGGTCTTGCTGACTTTCCACACGCCTCTGCCACATTTTTTCAGCAGAGCCTTTAGTATTTTCAGGGCCCTGTAACATTCTACACTATGATCAGATCAACTATGATTTTATTGAATGACAGAGCACTTGGAGTGGCAGAATGGCCTACACCTGCTCAAATTTCTTCTGTTCTTAGTGGATCGATATTGTAAGAATACGTTATGATGATCATCATTTTTAACACAGAAATCAAGTCAGTACAATTTAAAGTTGCATGATTTGAGGTTTGTTGATATTTGATGGCAGTGGTGTTCTTATCTATCCATCACGGCTGAAATGCCATTCATCTCTAAAGCTTCTTATTCCACAATTACCAACCAGGAAATCTGTGCGGGATCACTTTCCTTTCTATCCCTCTCTCACTCTGTACATTTTGTGCTTCCTTCTGAATTGGGCAAAAGATCAGACCTGGAGAGAGTCAGTGTAATGGTCTGGTCTGTACAGGACTTTGGTTAGGCCACAGTTGGAGTACTGTGTGCAGTTCTGGTCGCCTCACTTTAGGAAAGATGTGGAAGCTTTGGAGAGGGTGCAGAGAAGATTTACCAGGATGTTGCCTGGAATGGAGAGGAAGTCGTACGAGGATAGGTTGAGAGTTCTCGGCCTTTTCTCGTTGGAACGGCGAAGGATGAGGGGTGACTTGATAGAGGTTTATAAGATGATCAGAGGAATAGATAAAGTAGACAGTCAGAAACTTTTTCCCCGGGTACAACAGAGTGTTACAAGGGGACATAAATTTAAGGTGAAGGGTGGAAGGTATAGGGGAGATGTCAGGGGTGGGTTCTTTACCCAGAGAGTGGTGGGGGCATGGAATGCGCTGCCCGTGGGAGTGGTAGAGTCGGAATCATTGGCGACCTTTAAGCGGCATTTGGATAGGTACATGGATGGGTACTTAATCTAGGTTAGAAGTTCGGCACAACATCGTGGGCCGAAGGGCCTGTTCTGTGCTGTATTGTTCTATGTTCTATGTTCTATGTTCTATGCTTGATGGTTACATTGGAAGGTGACTCTCGAAGAGAGGCAAGTAACTGCCTAAAGATGAGAATTGGTAGTGGATTGATGGGGTTGTGAGAAAACTGCACTGGCAGGATGATTGGGTATTGCAAACCGAGATTTTCTCCAGGTTTAACAATTAACTCTGGCTCTTTTTTTTTAATGGGAGAAAGTGAGGACTGCAGATGCTGGAGATCAGAGCTGAAAATGTGTTGCTGGAAAAGCGCAGCAGGTCAGGCAGCATCCAAGGAGCAGGAGAATCAACGTTTTGGGCATGAGCCCTTCTTCAGGAATGAGGAAAGTGTGCCAAGCATGTTAAGGTAAAAGGTAGGGAGGAGGGACTTGGGGGAGGGGCGTTGGAAATGCGATAGGTGGAAGGAGGTTAAGGTGAGGACCTACCATCCCATCAACCTCCATATACATCGTATCATCCGTCGTCATTTCCGCCACCTCCAAACAGACCCCACCACCAGGGGTCCCTCCCCTCCCCTATCAGCGTTCCGAAAAGATCACTCCCTCCGTGACTCCTTCGTCAGGTCCACACTCCCCACCAACCCAAGGTCCACTCCCGGCATCTTCCACTGCAACCTTAAGAAATGCAAGACTTGCGCCCACATCTCCCCCCTTACTTCCCTCCAAGACTCCAAGGGATCCTTCCATATCCGCCACAAATTCACCTGCACCTCCACACACATCATTTACTGCATCTACTGCACCTGATGTGGCCTCCTCCATATTGGGGAGACAGGCCGCCTACTTGCGGAACATTTCAGAGAACACCTCTGGGACACCCAGACCAACCAACCCAACCACCCCGTGGTTCAACACTTCACCTCCCCCTCCCACTCCACCAAGGACGTGCAGGTCCTTGGACTCCTCCATCACCAGACCATAGCAACACAATGGTTGGAGGAAGAGCGCCTCATCTTCCACCTAGGAACCCTCCAACCACAAGGGATGAACTCAGATTTCTCCAGTTTCCTCATTTCCCCTTGTCTCAGTCCCAACCCTTGAACTCAGCACTCCCTTCCTAACCTGCAATCTTCTTCCTGACCTCTCCACCCCCACCCCCACTCCGGCGTATCACCCTCACCCTAACCTCCACCTATTGCATTTCCAACGCCCCTCCCCCAAGCCCCTCCTCCCTACCTTTTATCTTAACCTGCTTGGCACAATTTCCTCATTCCTGAAGAAGGGCTCATGCCAGAAATGTCGATTCTCCTGCTCCTTGGTTGCTGCCTGACCTGCTGCGCTTTTCCAGCAACACATTTTCACCACTTTTTTTTATTTAAGGCTCATGGTCAAAATAGCAAATTTTTAAGGGTTAACCTCAGAAAAAATAAATGAAGAAGGAAATGAAATTACCAATATTGGAAAATATCAAAGTTGGGGATTTTCCTTTTTAAATGATTAAGATGACAAAAGCAGTACTTCATAGCGTGTCAAATTGGGAAAATCTATCTTATTTTTTATTAACCCGATGGATAGAAAGGATACTTTTTTTTAAAGCTGAAGTTCAGAAGTATGATATCTTTTACTATAAAACTTAAAATGGTTGTCAAAATTAGACAGTGGGAATGTGTGTCAGATTGAATGTTCGCACAATTGTACACAAAGTGGGAAGCTTTACTTCAGTCAAGATTCAAGTTGCATATTGTTCAACTCAAAAGCAGGTATCAGATTCAGAAAATGTGTGTCATATTCATCATTATTATGCCATACTTTTCCATGTTTTGAATCTTATCTTTGATCTGCATTGAAGCAATCTACCTCTTCAGAGTGGAAATTTATAAGATCTATATTTTCCCTATAGTTTGGTATGAACAAACTCCATATTCCTATCAGTATAGTATACATTGAGTTAATTTCACTCAAGCCATTTGAAATGTCTGGAAGTAGCTTTGCTGCATTAATCTTTCTTATTAATATTAGTCTGAATTTCTGATACCAGTTGGAAGAGGAACCCATACAAAGTCGTTAACAGAAATGAGACTTGGTCTGACTTAATAGAATGGGTGTACTACATATTACCATAATTACTAGTTACATTGCATCTGACTTAGATGATTGTCTCCTGAGAGGCACTGCCATGGAAAATTAACATTTACTGTGAAATCTGAAAGAGAATGCTTTGCTAAACTTTTTGTCAAGTGATCTGAGTGACAAAGTTTTAGCCTGATTCTATTAGCTAGTAACATTCTTCAGAGTAGGCACAAAACCTTTATGGCATCTTTCATGACTTTCAGTTAGTGGTGCTATTATTAAGGCTGAGAAACTGCACCATTCACAACATAACGTACAGATTTCAGTTCTTAGATCCCAGTTACATGGAACTTGCCTTTTCACTGTGAACAAAACCTTCAAGTGCATCTATTAATTCACAGCAAAATTAACACCAATGAGAAGTGTTCTAAACTGTTTTAAATTAAACTCAGAAATAAGTCCAGAAAAACAAAACTTTTTAACATTCCTTCAGGAGTTGTACAGGGTAGAAACAAATAATATTCTTTTCAGAATTGAAAATCAAGACAACCGTGACTCACAAAAAAAAACCCAAAGGCTAAACTAAAAGATTTAATAAAGCAAAGGTTGATGACTGGCGTGATTCATTTAAATATAAATCTTATGAATACAAAATGACAATGAGACTAATTATAGATGCAGAACAATGAGAGTGGTTTTTTTAAAAAATACATATATAATTTAGTCAAATGCTGAGACCAGATGTAGCTATCAAGTGACAACTGGGATAGAAATCTTATGGAATATTGGCACATTGATGACTTCAATTCTTTACATTGGCAACAAAAACAGAAATTGCTGGAAAAGCTCAGCAAGTCTGACAGCATTTGTGAACAGAAATCAGAGTTAATGTTTCGGGTCTGGTGATCCTCATGAGTTCAGCTTAGTAACATTGAACTCTACCACTTAAACTATATGTCCCTGACTTTGTATTACTGTAAGTTTAAAAATTGATCTTTCCTTAAGGATAAATATACTACAGTTGTTGCTTTGAGAAACTGTTAGTATATTATCAACTATCAGGAATAGAACATTCTAGGCTTTCACCTTTTTGTAAGACTCTTGCTGGCCTTGTGTCCCAGTTGAAAGTATATAAGTCAATCATAGAAATGTACATGAATCCAAAAAGAAATTAATTCTGTTTTATTGGTGGTTTAATGCCTGATCTACAGATCAGTATAGCTGTCAAACGTAAAACCTAATGTTGCTTAAAGGTGAGGAACTTTCCGTGCACCTTCATTTTTTTTGTTGTTGTCCAGTTGATCTTCAATTAATTTACCAAATATCTACCACTAAGATATTTGAGTATTTTACTGATAACACAGATTGCACTATTGCAATGGTGTGTGTTTGTCTCCAGCAGAATGTTTTAGCTGCTGTGACAATTTTTTTGTTAATCCATAACATAAGAATCTGGGTGTTGATATAATGTTTAAGAATCAAACATATTTATTACAACTCACTATTAAATATAATTAAGTGCAATAAGTACAATTATGTACAATGATTTATAATGAACAAACATTGCACTCCTCTGACCAAAGTGTTTGGGCTAATATTAAGCTGTTACATTACAACAAATATGCATGCTTCCAGTAAGATGTCATGCTTCAAGTGATGTAAGGTGATATGGAGTATGAGACATACTCTCAGCTCACATGATATGATGCAATGATAATGTCAGGAACATGCCTCTTAAAGGTAGACTGTCATATTGACCATGAGATTGAACACAACAGTAACTAAATTGTGATTGGAGAATTAAATCCTAGATATGATCAAACCCACTCAAATTAAATCTTGAAAGTTTTGTGAATGGCATCATTGGAACAATTTGAATTTCCTACTCACCAAGCCAATTGGCAACTGAAATTGTCCACATTATGTCCCCAGTAGAACCTCACCATCCCAAACTTCCCTGAACAGAAGGCAAAGGTTACTCACCCAGTACAAGTTATATGATTGGGATGGGCTATAATTTTAACTAGTGACCTGAGCAGGGAAGCCACTGTGGTTTTCTCACTAGGCAAAATCATTGGGCAAAGGAGCCAAATTCAGAAAGGCCCCAAATGGGCAAGTTCTTTTTGCTTTCCTTCTGAGGACTGATAAGGAGCATATGACCTTCTGCAAGCCTAACGTGAAAAGTTAAGACTGCCTGTTGCATTAATTTTCCCCACTTTGCTGAATACACCCATGAGACAAGCCTCTGGCATCTGTCATTGTACATCTCTGGTGTAGTGAAACACATTTCACACTCATAATTATAAACTGTTTACTGATTCTTACCCATGCAAAACTGGTGGAATTTAAATGAAGTCCAGCTGTTAAAATCAGACAGATCTCTTGAGCGTAACAGAGAGAGTTCTTTAAAAATGTCACCTACTTACCCACCCATCCAGCTTTAAAATTGCAGAGCAACAACTTGTTATAGATTTAATATTGAAATAAGAGTGCAGTTTGGGTCTCTGATGATTCAGATGTTTTGATTGAAATATTTTAAAATTGAAATAATATTGTTGCAGAGTTTATGTCCTGTTGAGCCATTTGTAATGTTACACACACAGAATGACATGCTCCTTACATGACAAATGATCTTTATTAGGTTTTAAACCTGAGTATTATAATTGATGAAACATGTAATGCTATATTGTCAACTTGAGTGCAAAGATACAAGCAGGAATTCCATCATACTGTAAAGTGTGAAAATATGATCACTGCTGCTGTCAGTTTAAATTTTTCTCTTGGCTAACACATAGTTGACTCAGCAGTCTGAGAAGGGTTACACATATCTTTGTTCTCTTCAAGACAATGCTTTATTAAGTAACAGCTTTAATTTTCTCAAAGGGACACTGTAACATGGCACCTTAAAACAATCTTAAACATATTTTGTGATCCTATGGTTAGCAGGTTTCCTTAAATTGTTTTTTAAAAACAGGTCTCTTTAATTCTTCATATTATTATTTGGTCTCTGTCGCGTAGTCTTCTCCACTATAGTAGTAGTGTAGTAATATTGCCCACTTTATTGTCACATTCACTTTCAAGTAATCTTACTGCTGTCAATCAAGATGTCTTTTAATTTCCTCTTGCGTATCTCTCAATATCCTTCTCAACCAAAGTCAGAGCAAGCATAATAAAACAAATAGTTTCAAAATATTTCCTCAGAGTAAGTAGCCTACTTTTTTTTCCATTTAAAGCACTGGATTCATAAACATTGTTGGTTTTTTAATATTATAGAGCCATTGTTTCGAGAGAAATGGCATTTTAATTATAAATCTTAACTTTCAGTAGAAATCTGACAGACCTGGAGAGGACACATGTTCACCACCTTATAAGCTTCAAAGTCGTTAAACATGTATTGAAAAATATGGCATGTTGAAAAACCTCAGATATTGGGTAGCATGGGTGATTGAGGTATTGGCCATGATTTTCATCATTGGCAGGGTAACAGGAATCAGGAAAATTCCTTTTTGGCCTGTGCACCTCAGAAGAAGAAATGCCAAGTACAATGTGATTTCCAGGTATAAAAATGCCCTCCAACACCTAGACTTTGCATCCCCTCACCTTCCTTATGTTCCCACAGACCCATTCATTTCACTCTCTGTTAGGATATGGCCCACCACCTACACCCATGGACCTTTATGTTCTCCAGGCCAATAAAAGTCATCCAAGCAATCTCCACATACACTCTATCTGTCCATGGTTTTCACCCATTCATCCACCTTACATTGTATAAAATTAACGAACTCTACAGCGACAGTAGATCTTGATTAAAAGTCTTTAGAAAACACCTTTCATTAAAGACTTTCCATGACATTTTTGAAAAGATCTTTACCAAAATAGAGCAATAAACGTGTCAGTCACCCAAACCCTTTAAAGTTTTAATTGCTGAAACTGTTTAACTTAACCAGAATAAATACTGTGAGCTTGCGAGTCAAGTGCCAGCCATCCATTGCTCTTTTGAAACACCTGAGCACCTGCACGATAAGCAGTTGTGGTTGTCTGATTTCTGCAAACAATTTCAGTGTTGATTTAGGCAAGATTGAGAGCTTCCAAATGTCCTCAGTTTCATGCTATTGAAATTTTAAAAGGTCTAAATGATTGACTATTTTATTGCCCTGCAGTAGGAAGTTTTTTTTTAACATCGTGGAAAGCTATCAATAAATGTCTTATTTTTAAAAAAAAATTCCAAATGTCACAATATGATTCATTGCTTCCATACAGTGCATAATAGGTGAAAAGGTACGGCAGTGTCACGTTAGTACGAGAGCATGGTGACTAAAGGCGGAGCTTGGGATGAAAGGCCATTGGAGATGGCAAGAGAAGTTTTGTCACAGGGAATCTGTCATAATTCTAATTCATAGAATCTGGAATAAGCACAAGGGCATTTGGGAAATCCCATTGAAGTGCAAATTATGTTTTCTCTACTTTACATCAGGATTTTATACTTTCCTGCATTGTAGTCTCGGCAATGATATTGTCAGTAATGCAGTAGTGCAGTATATCTTTACTAGCAACTGATGAACAGTTTGTTTCATCTTAAGGTATTTGTGAAAGATATTCCGTCCTTCGATCTAATACACCTTCATGAATTCATCAACATTTCAATTGTATTTCTGAAAATGAAATCCCTCAATAATCTGGGACATTCCAACTTCAAATCTGAAAGTAACCATTTTAGGAACATATCCCAAGCCATGTGAAAGGAATTCAAAAGGTGCTTTTGTATTAGGAGAAATAGTCTCTTCAGCCAATTATTGGTAAAGTTTGAGTTGCCAACAACTCCTATGATCTTCTTCTTCTTCCTTGCACAGTGTGAATGTGCGATTCTCTTCATTTATTTACCATTTTAATTTAAAGTGATGAGACTACAATGACAATAGACCCTCTAAAGACATTGTGCTTCCTTGTTCATCTTTTGCCGTATCCGTTCTTTCTGAAGTTTAAGATAAATCTGCCTACCTGCCCTGAGTCTTCATGCTTTACGGATTATTTAATTTTGTTTGACACATACGATGTTTTAAAGGGAAAATTCAAACTGACAAAGTCAACATGATGTCTATAATCGCATGCCATACCAATCTGGCAAGGCAGTTCTCTGAAATGCAGTAACTAGGCATCCACCTTTCTATTTGACTTTTCCTTACTCCAGGAACCTTGAAAATTATCTGCTGTCCTGAAAAGTGCAGTTCCATGCACTCCTCACTGCTTTCAAGATCCATTCCCTTTATGTTCAGTGAGTAGCCATTGAGCTCTGAACTTCATTGCACGTTAATAATTTCTTTCGACTCTCCCCCTTCTTAATGAGATATGGCTCCAGAAACGTAAGGGTGCTGACAATGATGTGTGAAACATGGAAATGTTTTATATTTTGAATTGGGAGTCAAGACGCTTTCTTTCTGCCTGTCCAATGCCAAGGAGATTATAAGGTCATTCAGGCATACAGCACGGAAACAGACCTTTCGATCCAACTTGTCCAGGCCAAGCAGATTTCCTAACCTAGTCTAATCCCACCCTTCATATTCACATACCAATCCAGATGCCTTTTAAACGTTGTAATTGTATCAGCCTCCACCACTTCTTCTGGCAGCTCATTCCATACGTGCAGCACCATCTGCGTGAAAATGTTGCCCTTTAGGTCCCTTTTAAATCTTTCCCCACTCACCCTAAAACTATGCTCTCTAGTTCTGGACTCCCTGACCCCAAGGAAAAGACCTTGTATATTCACCCCATCCAGGACCCTCAGGATTTTATAATGGTCATCCCCCCAGTCTCCGACACTCCAGGGAAAACAGCCCCAGCCTATTCAGCCACTCCCTATAGATCAAACGCTTTATCCTGGCAACATCCTTGTAAATGTTTTCTGAACCCTTTCAAATTTCACCCTATAGGAGGGAGACCAGAATTGCATGCAGTATTCCAATAGTGGCATAACCAATGTCCTATACATGACCTCCCAACTCCTATACTTAATGCCCTGTCCAATAAAGGAAAGCATACTAAATGCTGCCTTCATTATCCTATCTATCTGCGACTCTACTTTCAGGAAACTGAAAGGTATCTTTGTTCAGCAACACTCCCCAGGACCTTACCATTAAGTCTATAAATCCTGTCCTGATTTGCCTTTCTTAAATGTAGCACCTTGCATTTGCCTAAGTTAATCTCCATCTGCCACTCTTTGGCCCATTGGCCCATCTGATCAAGATCCCATTGAACTTTGAGGTATCCTCCTTCACTGTCCACTCCACCTCCAATTTTGGTGTTATCAGCAAACTTACTAACTATACCTCTTATGCTCACATCCAAACCATTTATATAAATGACAAAAAGTAGTGCACACAACACCGATCCATGTGGCACTTCACTGGTCACACGCCTCCAGTCTAAAAAACAACGATCCACCACCACTCTCTGTCTTCGACCTTTGAGCCGGTTCCATATCCAAATGGCTAGTTCTCCCTGTGTTCCATGTGATCTAACCTTGCTAACCAATCTACCATGGGGAATCTTGTCGAACGCCTTATTAAATTCCATATATATCACGTCCACTGCTCTGGCCTCATCAGTCCTATTCATTACTTCTCCAAAAAACTCAATCACGTTAGTGAAACATGATTTCCCACACGCAAAACTATGTCAACCATCCCTAATCTGTCCTTTTTACTTCCAAATACTTGTAAATTCTGTCCCTCAGGACTCTCCAACAACTTGCCCACCACTGATGTCAGGCTCACTGGTCTGTAGTTCCCTGGCTTTTCCTTACCACCATTCTTTAAACAGTGGCACCACATTAGCCAACCTCCAGTCTTTCAGCACCTCACCTGTGACTATTGATGATCCAAATATCTCAGCAAGGGCCTAGCAATCACTTCTCTTGCTTCCCACAGAGTTCTAGGGTGCACCTGATCAGGTCCTGGGGATTATCCACTTTTATGCCTTTCAAAACATCCAGAACCATCTCCTCTGGCATACGGACATTTTTCAACATGTAACCATCTATTTCCTCACATTCTGTATCTCCCATGTCCTTATCCACAGTATACACTGATGCAAAATATTCACTTAGGTTGTTCAACATTTGACCCATTGTTGTTTAGTCCTTACCACAGCATCAAAAATTTCAGACTTGTTTATTCATAATGTACTAAATACCAAGATTCAGATGTCACGGTAAGACAAGAAAAGGAATTTGTGGAATGTCTACAAGAGGGCTTTTTGGAGCAGCTTGTGGTGGAGCCGACTAGGGAACAGGCAATACTGGATTAGTGTTGTGCAGTGAGGCAGACTTGATAAGGGAACCCTTAGGAGGCAGTGATCATAATATGATCATGTTTACCCTGCAATTTGCGAGAGAGAAGATAGAATCAGAGGTAACGGTATTACAGCTGAATAAAGGCAACTGCAGAGTCATGAGGGAGGAGCTGGGTTGAATTGACTGAGAGTAGGAGCCGAGCAGGAAAGACAGTGGAACAGCAATGGCAGGAGTTTCTGGAAGTAATTCAGGAGGCACTGCAGAGATTCATCCTGAGGAAAAAGCAGCATAGTACAGGGAGGATGAGACAACCATGGCTGACCAGGGAAGTCAGGGATAGCATAAAAACCAAAGAGAAAACATATAACTTGGTGAAGGGCAGCAGGAAACCTGAGGAGTGGAAAGCTAACAAAGACCAACGGGGGCCACAACAAAAGAAGAAGGGACAAGATTAAATATGAGGGTAAGCTAGCCAGTAATATAATGAAGACTGTAAGAGTTTCTTTAGATATACAAAGGACAAAAGAGAGGGAAAAGTAGACATTAGGCCATTGGAAAACAATGCTGGAAGAGGTGGTTGTGGGGAACAAGGAAATGGCTGAGGAACTGAACAACTACTTTGTGTCTGTCAATCTTCACTGCGGAAAACAAAAGTAATATCCCAAAAATTCAAGAGAGTGAGGGGGCACAGCTGAGTATGGTGGCCATTACCAAGGAGAAGTTGCTGGAAAAAGTGAATGGCCTGATGGTGGATCAATCACCTGGACCAGATGGACTACACCCCAGAGCTCTAAGGGAGATAGCTGAAGAGATAGTCGAGGCATTTATAGTTATCTTTCAGGAATCACTAGAATCAGGGAGGGTCCCAGAGGACAGGAAAATCACTAACAGGACACCCCTGTTTAAAAGGGGAGTAAGGCAAAAGACAGAAAATTACAGATCAATTAGCCTAACCTCTGTTTGGGTAAGATCCGGGAATCCTTTGTGAAGTATAAGATTACTTGGAAGTTTATGGTCAAAAAGGAGCAGAGTCAGCATGGTTTCATCAAGAGAGGTCATGCTTGACAAATCTGCTAGAATTTTTTGAAGAATCAATAAGCAGGTTAGACCAAGAAAAGCCAATGGATGTTACCCACCCAGACTTCAAGAAGGCCTTTGACAAAGTGCCGCACAAGAAGCTACTGAGTAAAATAAGGACCATGGTGTCAGAGGAAAAGTGCTACCATGGACAGAAGTCTGCCTATCTGGCAGAAAGCAGAGAGTGGGGATGAAAGGGTCCTACTAAGGATGGTAGCCAGTGACAAGAGGTGTTCCGCAAAGCTCAGTGTTGGGAGCATAACTTCTCATTTTATACATTAACGATCTAGATGAAGGAACTGAGGGCATTCTGGCTAAGTTTGCAGATGATATGAAGATAGGTAGAGGGACAGGTAGCATTGAGGAGGCAGAGAGGCTGCAGAGGATTTGGACAGGTTAGGAGAGTGGCCAAAGCAGTGGCAGATGAAGTACAATGTGAGAAAGTGCAAGGTCATGCACTTTGGTAAGAAGAATATGGGCAATAACTATTTTCTAAATGGGGAGAAAATTCAGAAGTTTGAAGTGCAACGAGACTTGGGAGTTCTCGTCCAGACTTCTATCAAGGTAAACTTGCAGGTTGAATCAGTATATTGGAAGGCAAATGCAATGATGGCATTCATTTGAATATAAAAGAGATGTAGTTCTGAGGCTCTATAAGGCTCTGGTCAGACCACTTTTGGAGTATTGTGTGGCGTTTTGGGCCACATATCTCAGGAAGGATACAATGGCCCTGGAGTGTGGTCAGAGGAGGTTCACAAGAATGGTCCCAGGAATGAAAAGCTTAATATATGAGAAACATTTGAGGACTCTGGGTTGATACTTGATGGAGCTTAGTAGGATGAGGGGGAATCTAATTGAAACATACAGAATACTGAATGGCTTGGACAGAGTAGATGTTTCCATTGGTAGGAGAGACTAGGACCCCAGGGAAAAGCCTTAGAGTAAAGGGAAGACCTTTTGTTTTTAGATTAGATTAGATTACTTACAGTGTGGAAACAGGGCCTTTGGCCCAACAAGTCCACACCGACCCGCCAAAGCGCAACCCACCCATACCCCTATATTTACCCCTTACCTAACACTACGGGCAATTTACCATGGCCAATTCGCCTGACCTGCACATCTTTGGACTGTGGGAGGAAACCGGAGCACCCGGAGGAAACCCAAGCAGACACGGGGAGAATGTGCAAACTCCACAGTCAGTCGCCTGAGTCGGGAATTGAACCCGGGTCTCTGGCACTGTGAGGCAGCAGTGCTAACCACTGTGCCACCGTGCCACCCACTGCCACCGTGCTGCCCACTGCCATTGTGCCACCCACGGTAAAAGAGATAATGCAAAACATCTTCAGCTGGAGAGTGGTGTTTCTGTGGAATTCATTGCCACAGAAGGCTGTGGAGGCCAGGTCATTGAGTATATTTAAGACTGAGATAGATAGGTTCATGGATATCGAGGGGTTCAAGGGTTATGGGGAGAAAGCAGGAGATTAGGGTTGAAGGGCTTTTGCTCAAAACGTCGATTCTCCTGCTTCTCGGATGCTGCCCAACCTACTGTGCTTTTCCAGCACCACACTCTCGACTCTGATCTCCAGCATATGCAGTCCTCACATTTCCCCTTGAGAAATGTATCATCCATGATTGAATGACAGAGTAGACTCAATGAGCTGAATGGTCTAATTTCTGCTCCCATGTCTTATGGTCTTACTGACTGAGTTTCTTAATTGACTGTAGCCGATATGTGTGCTGCAGAAACCTTCTGGGATGTAAATTCCCTTGCTACCTTAGACTATTCAATCTGAGGTTTCTGCGAGGATATTTTCACTTGTAGTTTTGTGCCCTTTACCATCCTTAAAATCCAATGTTTATCATTTTAATGTTAATCTTGAACCTACCTTTGTGATACCTTCACAGATGTGTTCCCTTACCTCTAGCTACAGTCCAATGACTGTGGATTAGTGACGCTAAGAAGACTTTCACCTGAGGGTTTGTTGACCTTATTCTTTCTAAGAATAAGTACTTCTCATTTTCCCAAACAACACACTGATAATTGATTGCATTTGGCGCCAGGTAAATTAATGACACTGGTTCAATGGGGCATTGTGACCTCAGTGCTGCTTGCCCCTTTTCTTTCAGATGCTAGAAATGTATTACTGCTGCAATGGGTGCTCAATGAAATTTCCTGCTACATGGCAATTACCAGGAAAATTCAGATTTTAAGGGACCTCAATTTCCAGTAAGACTGTTTTTTTTGTTTGTTTACTCCGGTGGACTCCGTATATTTCTTTGAGAAAGGTGGATATTTGTGCATTGGAAATGTGTTCCACAGGGATAGCATTCTTAGCTGCCTGTCTACATTTCTGCATCCAATATACGGACATGAAGAGTTGCAGTTGTTTTAGAATTCTGAATACATCTGTGGTCCCTAAATGTTTACTGCTTGCATGGTCTACTGTCTTGAGAAAGCAGTTATATCCCTATTGTAATTATTGTTATCTCATAACAAATTGACCAACCAGCAAGGTAATATGTTAGAGTAATAACATTGTTCTGATTCAGAGTCATCAGACTGAATGTGTGAGCAATGTGCAAAAGCATCATTTGAACAAAAATGTTTTGTAATCCCATATATTAAAAGCACTTTTGTTTATAGAACCTAGTAACAAGGCAAATGAATATACTGTCTTATTATGCTACATTAAGGAACAAATGGGAGATTGCTAGACTACAGTTTTCTACCATTCACAAATTGAAGTGCTATTCATTGCCAAGAGTTGTAGCCAGAGGATAACAAAGCAAAAGTCAGAACTCATGATAATGCGGTGCAGCAATAGCCAGGAATAGAACATCACTAAAGGATGACTTTAATGAAGATAGAATAATCACTTTAATAACAAAAAAGATATCAAGAACAGAATAATTCATGCAACTGAACCATTCACACTTTTCAAATCAGTTTAATATCTAATAATGAAATACTTAATATGAATTGTGGTGTAATAGTTGCAGTTTCTTAATGACATTCTCCGCTTTTCAATTTAGATCAGCTATATCCTGGTCAATAATTTAATGCAATATCATGATGCAGGTAGTTAACCATATAGTTTCAGTTTGAAATTTATGCTGTTCACAGAGCTGATAGGTTAATTGCTTAAATTTTATTAAATTCAGGTAAATGTCATAAGTCAGCCTTTTGGGCCCCCTGTGAATATGAGACAAGACGCCTCACCACCTTTCCAACTCCTTCACACTGACCTCCAGTGTAGCATGTGAAAATCAGACTATTCACTCACTCCCATATTCTGTCATTCTTCTCTTATTCCCAAACCAGATGGAGTTCACAAAGTATGCTCATACACATCCCAGTGAAAATGTACCTCACTTTTGAGAAGTGTTGGTTAACTTTAAGTAGTAATAGCTAGTCGCATTATCGGGCCTGTGTTGATATGTGTAGCAGGGTGAAAGTGAATGCTGCAGATGTTGGAGATCAGAGTCAAGAGTGTGGTGCTGGAAAAGCACAGCAGGTCAGACAGCATCAGAGAAGCAGGAGAAGACTCCTGATGAAGAGCTTTTGCCCGAAACGTCAATTTTCCTGTTTCTCTGATGCTGCCTGACCTGCTGTGCTTTTCCAGCACCACATTCTTGACTCTGATATGTGTGGCAGTTTATTGCTGGCTGCATGTAGAAACCATATAACTGAACAGACAGCGTGAAAGTCACCTCGTGGGGCTATTGAGGCTTCAGAACTGCTGACTCTCCAATTGGGTTTGTAGTATCAGTGGTCTGAGGATGATAGCCCCACAGCCCAAGTATGTCAAATATTTTACATCTGTCTTCACAGTAGATGACAGAAAAGCATCCCAAGAATAGTTTTAAAAATATCAGCGACAAAGGGGGTGCGAGGAACTTAAAATAATTACAAGAATGGGAAACAGAAGTACTCAGAAAACTAACTGAACTACCGATTGACAAATCCCCTGGACCTGAATCTGCGGGGTCTTAACAGAATTGGCTGTAGAGCTTGAGAAAAAGGATCACCGGACCTGAAATGTTAACACTGACTTCTCTTCACAGATGCTGCCAGACCTGCTGAGCTTTTCCAGCAACTTCTGTTTTTAATATAGAGATTGTTGTAAAATTGCCTTGATTCTGAAAATACCACGAGTTGGAAAACCACAAGACCTCTCTTAGATTTGGATATGTGTTGGGGGGTGGGGGGGCACAATGATGTGTGGAGGAGGAGACAGAATGCAGATAACTATAGGCAAGTTATCCTAACACCTGTCATCAGAAAATGCAAGAATCTGTAATTAAAGATATGATAGCAGGACCTTTGGAAAATCACAATATAATCACAGTCAACATGCTTTTGTGAAAGAGAATTTGTGTTTCTCAAGTTTTGGCCAGAGGATTGTCTTTTTCTTTAATTCTCCAAGTTCCACTCCTCTCAAGATATTTCAATCCAACTGGTACATTCCAAGTGTTAATCTCCATCTATAGCTAGTAGACCCTCATCTCTGTGGCCAAACATATAACACGGTTGAGAGTCTTGCAACCTTCCTCATGTCTCAACCCTACTACCACTGTGGAGTAGGGGCTGGTAGAATAAGAAGGCCTACATTAGACAACAATGTAAATAGCTAAGACAATAATTTATAGAAGTCTGAGGCTGGATCGGAATCTAGTACTTTAGCAGCTTCTCGTTAAGCGTGGAGTGAATGGTGAATGTTAGCTTTCAATTGTCCATTCTTTACTATATTCACATTGACTCCATTTCATAAATGTGAAGCTAAATTTCTTACTTGATAGAAATCATATTCTTTCCTTTGTTTTGTGCCTTGGCTCATTGCAATATCTTTTCTTTTATCTTAATTAATAAGCTATACCAAATCTTGCTGAGTTTGTTCCTCTCTCCACCCTTAACCCTTGCCTGCTCTCCCCAAGCCTTTGTCTGCAGCTCCCCCAACCACCTCCATTCTTGAAGAAGGGTTATACCTGAAACATTGACTTTTCAACCTTCTGATGCTGCTTGACTTGCTGTGCTTTCCAGACTCATGCTTGTCTACTTTGGATTCCAGCATCTGCAGTGTTTTTTGTCTCTAATTAAGTTTATTCAAAGCTGTATCAGGACTAAAACTGTTAATATGGTTTCATAGAATTACTTCTGTGCTATCATCATAAAATAATTAAGTTCATCTCATGGCACAATCATTAAAATAACAAAGAAATGAGCTTCATGCAAATATATGTCATTCAGAATGCACTGAATACTGGACAGATCAATTTTAAGTCAAATTTTCTTATGCATATACGAACAGAATGCATTTCAATCTAGTACAAAAATAGATGTAAAATTTTAAATAAATTTGGTGTTTTATTTTTGGTTCTTCAAATACTGAGCTGGCTGTATATTATTAAATACAGAAAGAAAACATTGATAAATAATGCCTTATTTTTAGTTCAGAAATGTCACAAAACATTTAACCTACACGGAAATACCTTAAGCTATGATGATGGTGATTCTGAGGCCAAATCCTAAAGAGTGATAAAAAGGTTGAAGAAGATTCATAAAACACTGTTTTAAACAAAAAAAAATATATACATGATAGATTAGAGACTATAAAATACCATCACTGATTCAGGTGGGGCAAAGGCTGATTGCTAGATATCAGTTAACAAGAATTGCTTATTTATACTTATTCCCTGATCACTTAAACTTGTCCATTCCAGACACTTCATTGAAATAGACTAACATTTATTTGAGATAAGGTCAGTGAGCACCGTCAATGAGCTGAGGGACAGTGTAGTCTCATGTGAATACTCGACACAGTTTTGTATACTGCTACAGTTCCCCGTTACAACAACAGTTTGTGAGTGTGTGCTTGGAATGGCAATAACACGCAAATATTTTCAGATCCGGTTCTTAACCCCATGGCAGACAGCTCATTGCAACATATCCATTAGCTGGGGAACTTCGACCTGAATTTGACTTTGAATCATACCCTGTAATTGCAGAGATGTTTAATAATGAAAATATACCCATTTGTCACAAAGCATTTATTGTTTTCTGAAATGGTTCTTGAACTAGATGTGCCTCTAATAACATACTTGTATTTTCTTTTACCAGTCTAAGACGTATGGGTGTACCTGGCAAGGCCAATCACTTTCCTTCACAATAGATTTTGCCGCTGGATTTACCTGTGTTGATAGTAACACAAAGGTGAGGAAATAACAAGTTTAGCATTATAGTATTACTCAAGTTGCAGGAAAAGAACTGTTTTCATTCTGCTCCGTAATTTTATTTTATTTATTTTGTTTATCCTTCTTTAAAAAAAATTTTCACTGTTCTGTACCTTTTATTTCTTGATTATCTCTCTTTCTCTTGCTCCCCACTGTCTCATCACATTCACCTCTCCTCTTCCCCCTTTGCTACCCTTCTCCCCTGTTTTCCATTTTGCCTCTGCTTCACCCATCCCCCCCATCCCCCATATATTTTGTCACATAGCACCGGCTTCAGCCTTTCCTTGGTCATTCACAGCTCCTAATCTCCCTATAATCTCTCTATGCACTGTCATTATCACCTCTTTATTGCTACCCTTGCTTCTGGAGCCATGACTTACCTTCTCTCAGCCCAGTATAAATACCTCCCTGCTTCTCCCTTTTGTTAGCTTTGACAAAGGGTCAGTTAGACTCGAAATGTCAGCTCTTTTCTCTCCTTACAGATGCTGCCAGACCTGCTGAGATTTTCCAGCATTTTCTCTTTTAGTTCCCCTGTTCCTTGTTGCATTCAGTGTTGGCTATCTGCTTGAAATAGCTTGAATTGCAATAATCACCATTCCTTCTGTAAGCAGTTTTAATTGTCCATTTGTCATGTGTTAGCAGTGTTATCTCCTCTCCACCAGAAACAACCTGCTTATGTAGCTTTGACTCCTCCTTCCCAGAGATGGGTTACGAGCATGTTGCTTTTAATTCTGTCAGAACAGTTTCTCTTTGTCCCTTTCATCTAGGGAACAGTTTATTCTAGAAAACAATATTGCCTATTCTTTCTTGAAGTTATTAAAGTCTTGAAGTTTACATTCTCACATCTGTAAGCTGCTGGCACATCTAGCTGGTGTGAGATTGATGAAGCAATATGGCATATAGCGAGGCATCTGCTCCCTTGACAGAGGATTGGTGACTAATAAGACAGGCTGACTGACTCTGTGACTGCACAAGGAAACAAGGCGAGGCAAGGAAAGGCTTGGATGCTGTGAGCATGTGGGTGGGCATGACATAGGAGATCAAACAAGTCGCCCTGAGATGCACCCTGGTCTAATGTCTGTCCCTATGCACGCAGTGTCTTGTAGCTGCCTCATTGCCAGTGCACCCTAAATTTTGAAGTGCAGAAGTGTCTTGCAAGTGGATGGGAAAGGTGCTATGAGGCTCCTTAGAGGCTATCAGGTCTCAGCTGCCAGCACCCATGGATATGGGATGCACGCATGTGGCTTCTGGCCTAGAATGTGCCCTGACACATTGTTGCCAAGTGTCCAAGATGTTCACTCAGAGAAGCAAGCAGGGAGCTGAATTTGCCAATGCTCATTTGGACGTCCATGTTGGGAATTGTCAATGTCTAATTTCCCCCCAGCGAGTGGAAGATGACGAGGCTGCATATTAATAAAATTTATTGTTAATGAGCAATAATCCCCATTAGCAGGCATCTCACCATTTAATGAGTGCGAAAGCAACAGTAAACTAGTCTTAATGTGCAGAACCATATTTGAAAATGCAACTGTTGTTCCTGATGTCAAGAAAAGCCTCACAAAACCTCATACATATTCTTCCATATTTCTGGCCTTGGTCGCCATTGTCCAGGCTCTTAGTAGATCCCCCCATTACAATTTAATATGTTGACATTAGAAATTGTTCAGGATCTCATAGAAGTCCTTTTAAAATCAATACATGGTGTATTAATTACATTGCTTCTATTGGTAAACAAATAATGACACTTTTTTTTGATTTACAGAATGTTATCTGGAGATTCAAGTTTTCACAACTCAAAGGATCCTCTGATGATGGAAAAACGTGTGTGAAACTGCTTTTTCAGAATACTGATACCCGACAGATTGACATGAAGGTACCTCTGTAACATAGCATGCGATCATTTTATTTGGGATATCCACAGTGCATGTAATTTTTTTGCTTAGGAATTGTATCAAAGGACAATACTGTAAATTCCACATGCATCCATCAATAACATATCGCAAATATCATTACAAATTCCAACCTGTAACTTATGTTAGTTAAAACATATCAATCTGATTCATCATTTTCACTTTGACTTTACCTTTTGTTACAAAATTGCAATACCACGTTGTTTTCTTTTAAAGATTGTCTTATAGATTGACACTTTGACATTATATTTTGTAAAGTCTTAAGATAATTTCATCAATGAGGATACAGTTGTGTGATGTGATAAAGTCTCGAAGCAAATCTGTATACAGACATTTATTTCTAGATATTTTCAGGGTTTTATTAAATTGTTTAATCGTTTATCAGTTTGTGAACAGACCTGTGAGCAACCTTTGACCCCTGTTTTCCAAAACCTATACTTTGTTTTATGTATGTCTCATGAAAGCCCACAATTATTCTTTCTGCAGTGATCTGATTCTTATATTTAATTATATAATATGCTGCCAAGCATTCTTGAAAATTACAAGTATTAGCACTGGCTTCCAGACTGAAGGAAATAGTGCTCAGAAACTAACTGTATAATGATGCATAACTGTATAAATGCGCAAATTGTACAGCAAATTCAGAGAAATAACAGGCTGAATTTCCTTGCCCTGAGATGGGGAGGGGGCCAAGACAGGTGAGAGGGTGAAATCTTATCAGGCTGGTTTTACATCACATTCCTGGACCACTGGATTATGCAGGACAACAGTGACAGTGGGAACTGTTACATTCCCAATCGCGGATTTGGGGAGCATGAGGGATAGGGATCAATTAGCCCCTTAAGTCTCCAGATGTTGGCTAGATTTTCTGTATGTTATATTTTTTGTAATTTGGCAATGGGAGGAGAGTTTCACTGGCTGGTCTATTATCTATCCTTAGATGCCCTTGGGAAGGTAATGGTGCATTGTCGTCTTGAACTGCTGTAGTTCATTTAGTTGTAGATGACCAATGCCTTTAGGAAGGGAATTCCAGGATTTTGATCAAGCAACACCGAAAGCATAACAATATGCTTCAAGTCAGGATGGTGAGAGGCTTGGAAGGGAAGTCTCAGACAGACTCATTTACCTGCTGCCCTTGTCCATCTAGATGATAGATTTCGTGAGTTGCAACTATTTAAGAGGCCTTAGTGAATTATTGCATGCAGAAAATGTTTCATTAATACACCATTCATGGTGTATTGATGTAGCTTCCCAGCAGCAGGCTGGGTATATAAAGAAGATAAAAGCTCAATTCAATCGAGTAGACGCCACTCTCACTAAGGGGACAGGGGGGTGACGGGGGTTGCTTTTCACCTCTCAGGCAATAACTGTAACCCTTTGGCAAAAGAGATAAATGTATGGACCAAGGGAATGAAGGGACCTTCATGCCTTCCCACGTTCATCATCAACGTCCAGCTCTGAATGTACAGTTGTTGATCTTTGAGTGATGGACAGCATTCTATCGGCCATCCAGATTCAGGAAACCATCTGCTGCCCTTAGTTGTGTGGAGTTCTTGGATGCATCTAATTAATTGCCCACCTTCTCCCACATAGGAGACGTATCAAGAAGGCAAAAGCACATGGGATACAGGGGTAATATTCAAAATATTCTCAATTATAGAGAAAGAAGGTTTCTTTAGTGACTGGAAACCAGTGTCCATTGGCATACCATACGGACTTGAGTTGGGTCTCTTACATGTCAGTTATATAAATAACTTAGATGACTGTGTAGGGGGTTGGATTAATATATTTATGGATGACGCAAAGTTTGGTTGGGTGGTTAACAATGAGGTTGAGTGTCTTGGACTACAAGAAGATATACAGAGGAACCTCGATTATCTGAATATCAATTAGCCGAATTTCGAATTATCCGAAGAAGATCTCAAGATCCCGCAAAAATGTTACATCAAAGAGGTAAGTGTATTCAGATTACCTGTACTGAAGAGGAGAAAGTGAGGTCTGCAGATGCTGGAGATCAAAGTTGAAACTTTATTGCTGGAACAGCACAGCAGGTCAGGCAGCATCCAGGGAACAGGAGATTCGACGTTTCGGGCACAGGCCCTTCTTCAGGAATGAGCAGAGAGTGTTCAGCAGGAGAAGATAAAAGGTAGGGAGGAGGGACTTGGAGGAGGGGAGTTGGAAATGTGATAGGTGGAAAGAGGTCAAGGTGAGGGTGATAGGTCGGAGTAGGGTGGAGGCGGAGAGGTCAAGAAGAAGACTGCAGGTCAGGAAGGCGGTGCCGGGCTGGAAGGATCCGGCTGAGACAAGGTGGGGGGAGGGGGGATGAAGAAACTGGTGAAGTCCAAGTTCATCCCCTGCGGTTGGAGGGTTCCCAGTCGGAAGATAAGACGCTCCTCCTCCGACCGTCGGGTTGTTGTGGTTTGGCGGTGGATGAGTCCAATGACCTGCATATCCTCGGTGGAGTGGGAGGGGGAGTTGAAATGCTGTGCCACAGGTTGGTTGGGTTGGTTCGTCCGGGTGGCCCAGAGGTGCTCCCTGAATCGCTCCGCAAGTAGGCGGCCTGTCTCCCCAATGTGAAACACAAAGAAACACAAACAACTCAAGCATCATCGACTGGGTATTTTTAGGGAAGGGTTAGTTACACAGCCCTTTGCAAAAGTAAGTGTTTTACAGTATTCCTGGCACTTTACTGGGTCATTCATGAGACAGATGGCCGAGAAAGTAAATGCATGTGCGAGACCGTGCTTCTGTCTTTCTATCACGACACTGAGTTCCCAGAAACTGACAAATGCTCTTGTAATCACAGGAGCTGTTCGGGACGTTATTTAATGCTGGGATTTCATATATAATCTTTATGTGATGGTAAGGATTTAGTCCTTCTCCCTTTAACCTGGAGTTTGCAGAATGCAAAGATTAGATTGTTCAAATAGCAGACCATTACAATTATAGATTTAAACAAAATCTCTGGTATAGTAGAGCATTAGATCAATATGGCTTCCCTTGTTTAAGGTAAAATTGATTATCCAAACAATCAATTTACCGAATGAAACAGTGCCCATCCATCTCATTCGGATACTCGAGGTTCCTCTGAAAATGGGATGCTCAAATGGGCAGATAGGTGGAACTCAGCCCTGAAAAGTGTAAGGTGATATACTTTGGAAGGAGTAATTTGACAAAAAAGTATTCAATGAACGGCATGACACTAGGAAGTTCCGTGTAACAAAGGGACCTTACAGAGGAGGAGGTGCTGGATGTCTTGAAATGCATAAAGGTGGATGAATCCCCAGGACCTGACCAGGTGTACCCTAGACTCTGTGGGAAGCTAGGGAAGTGATTGCTGGGCCCCTTGCTGAGATATTTGTATCATCGATAGTCACAGGTGAGGTGCCACAAGACTGGAGGTTGGTTAACGAAGTGTCACTATTTAAGAAAGGTGGTAAGGAAAAGTCAGGGAACAATAGACCAGTGAGCCTGATATCAGTGGTGGGCAAGTTGTTGGACAGAATCCTGAGGGACAAGGTTTACACATATTTGGAAAGGCATTAGGGATAGTCAATATTGCTTTGTGTGTGGGAATATCATGTCTCACAAAATTGATTGAAGAAGTAACAAAGAGGATTGATGAGGGCAGAGAGGTTAACATGATCTATATGGACTTCAGTAAGGTATTCAACAAGGTTCCCCATGGGAGACTGGTTAGCAAGGTTAGATCTTATGGAATATAGGGAGAACTAGCCATTTGGATACAGAACTGGCTTGAAGATAGAAGAGTGATGGTGGAGGGTTGCTTTTCAGATTGGAAGCCTGTGACCAGTGGAGTGCCACAAGGATCGGTGCTGGGTTCACTGCTTTTCATCATTTACATAAATGATTTGGATGTGAACATAGGAGGTATAGTTAGTAAGTTTGCAGATGACACCAAAATTGGAGGTGTAGTGAACAGCGAAGAAGGTTACCTCAGATTACAATGGGATCTTGATTAGATGGGCCAATGGCCTGAGGAATGGCGGATGGAATTTAATTTAGATAAATGTGAGGTGCTGTATTTTGGAAAAGCAAATCAGAGCAGGACCTATATGTTTAATGGTGGGTCCTAGGGAGTGTTGCTGAACAAAGAGACCTTGGAGAGCAAGTTCATAGCTCCCTGAAAGCAGAGTCACAGGCAGATAGGATAGTGAAGAAGGCGTTTGATATGCTTTTCTTTATTGGTTAGAGTATTGAGTACAGGAGTTGGGAGACCATGTTGTGGCTGTACAGGACGTTGGTTAAGCTACTTTTGGAATATTGCATGCAATTCTGGTCTCCTTCCTATCGGAAGGGTATTGTGAAACCTGAAAGGGTTCAGAAAAGATTTACAAGGATGTTGCTAGGGTATGGAGGATGTGAGCTATGGGGAGAAGTTGAATAGGCTGGGGATTTTTTCCTTGGAGCATTGGAGACTATGAGGTGACCTTGTAGAGGTTTATAAAATCATGAGGGACATGGATAGGATAAATAGACAAAATCTTTTCCATGGGGTGGGTGAGTCCAGAACTAGAAGGCATAAGTTTAGGGTGAGGGGGGAAGATATAAACGGGACCTAAGGGACAACCTTTTCACACAGAGGTTGTTGCGTTATGGAATGAGCTGCCAGAGGAAAACATGGGAGGCTGGTACAATTGCAATTTTTAAAAGGCATCTGAATGGGTATACGAATAGGAAGGGTTTAGAGAGGTCTGGCCAAGTGCTGGCAAATGGCACTAGATTAGGTTGGGATATCTGGTCAAAATGGACAGGCTAGTCCAAAGGATCTGTTTCCATGCTGTACATCTCTATGATTCTGTTTGTTCAACGATCTCTGAAGGCAGAAGACCATGTTAGTAGGGCAGTGGAAAAGGCATATGGGACATTTGCCTTTATCAATTGAGGCAGTGATTACAAAAACAAGGAAGACATGACAGAATTAGTGAGACTGCAGCGAGGGTACTGCGTACCATTCCAGTCACCACTGTAGGAAGGATATGATTGACTGGAGGGGTGCAGAGGAGATTCCCCAGGATGCTGCCTGGGTTGGAGCATTTATGTGTTGAGAAAAGGTTGGATCGGCTTGGATTGTTTTTGTTGGAGCAGAGAAGACTGAGGGACGATCTGATTGAAGTGTGCAAGTTTATGAGGGGCATGAACTGAGTGGATAAGGAGCAGCTGTTTCTCTCAGTTGAAGCGTTGGTCATGAAGGGGGCACAAGTTCAAGGTGAGGCGCAGGAGGTTTCAGGGGGATGACAGGAAAAACTTGTTTTATCCAGAGGTTGGTGACGGTCTAGAATATGCTGCCTGTGACAGTAGTAGAAGAGAGTTGCTTCACATCCTTTACAAAGTACCTGGATGAGCACTTGGCATGTCATAACAATAGAATAGGCTATGGGCCAAGTGCTGGTAAATGAGATTAGGTTGAAAGCCAGGTTTTTCTCACGTGTCAAGGCACACTCGATGGGCTGAAGGGCCTCACGTGCACTGTATGATTCTATGTTTCTAATATTTGTTTTATATTTTCATAACTTGCTACATCTCTCAAACATGAATTAACATCAAGACTTTGAATTTGACGAAGTACCTGAGTTTGAAAAAAATGTTTTGATAACTCACCCACAGGAAGATTATCTGGACTTAGGTCAGAAGCAGTACACTAGCACACAAATTGTTGCCGCATATGTTTTGTTTCACATGTTTTTCTCCCAACTCATTTTGAATTGCACCATTCTAGCCCAGGAAAACTCTGTGCAGTATCATACATAGCTCTGCTGTTTTCATTTCTGGATGAATGGCCTATTGAGACTGGAAAGAGTCATATATGATTAATGACTACACAGGAGAATAACAGGTGCAGAGGGGGAGAACTAGTGGAAAAATTTAGAAAAGCATACTTCTGCTTGACAAGTTGGAAATTCATTCATCATAAGCTGCATACCATAATTATTTCAAGAAGGGTGAAAATTAATAGATGTATCCAGGGTGGGAAACTTACCTGCTCACAGGTAACAAGTTTTTTTTAACATTTCTTTAACAATTGAGCTTTGAGATAATGTCAAGAATGCTTCACATATATTTCTTACTATCAGCAGGGTTTGAATCAGTTCATTATAAATAAAATATTTATTTGTGCTGTTTAGCCTTTTCTAGGAATCACCGATCATTGTATAATTTATTTCGTTTGCCTCAACCAATGTTGCAATAGCAATTTTTTATTCAAAGAAATATTGCAGAGCAAGTCATGAGAAAGCTTTTGCAAAGAAATAGAATTTACTGTAATTTTGAAGTAGGTTAACATGATAATTGGTGTTACATTTATGAAAATTGATTCAAGGTATACAGCACAGGCATTTGCAATAATGACAAATAAATGCATCTTCTTTCATCTTCAACACAAAATTTCAGCCCTGATAGGCATTGCATATTCGGTGCAGAGTGTCACTTATCAGAACTTTCTTTACGCAGAGAGTTGTGAGAGCATGGAAAGTGTTGCCAGCAGCAGTTGTGGAAGTGAGGTCATTGCGGATATTTAAGAGACTGCTGGATATGCATATGGTCACAGAAATTTGAGGGTTGGTACATTATGTTTACCTTACATGAGGATCAATGGTTGGCACGACATCGTGGGCTGAAGGGCCTGTTCTGTGCTGTACTGTTCTATATTCTAGAACTAGTGGACAGCTAAATGGGAATAGGAAACATGATAGGAAGGTAAGGGATTAACATTATCATGTAGACTGAATATGTTTAATGAAGGAATAGTTTGTTTTGCACCATCAGTTCACGTGAGAAGTACTCAATTACTTCACTTGATTAAGTATTGCCATGTAGTAACATCACCAGATCAGAAAATTTATATAAATGATTGAGACTCTTTGCTCAATTAAAAATTGTTAGTGAATTTCTCCTGAAAAATGACCGAGTTACACTTCTTGAGCATATAAGCGGAAATTAGAACAGAGAACTGTGACACTGAGGTTACCTTAACATTTCCTATTGTTTCAGGATTCTTGAGATTTCCCAGGAGAGGGAGAGACTTTATGTAAGCAATAGGTATAAATTGAAGTTCCAGTACATAGGAGGCACCAGCTCCTAGATTCTTTTACTGATATAGCATACTATATTTCCAAAGTGCCATGTAAAGAGAAATCTGTTGGAAAGAATATCCTATTTTGTACAGTCTTTTACTGTCTGTTTCTAAACCATTATTGATTTCCAATAAAAAAATAAATGCTGACAGTAAATATGTAAGATGTTAGGATAGTTTTATGACTTTAGAGAGTGTTAATCTCTTTCATTGTATTGCAATTTGACGAGCAGTTCATCAAAGAACAGCTGGAACTGATTTAGTCTTCTGTGGAATTTCGGTAGACATTTTAGCATTGTTGGAGTTATTATATTGCCCTCAAAGTGTGTTCCTTAAGTTTTGAGTGTTTAGCACTTGAGTCTCTGAATCGGAAGTCTGCAGACTGAAATCCTACACTATGACTTGAACTCCTAGTACACTTGACATTTCAGCGCATAACTGAGCAGCAAGGAGAGGGATGTAGAGGCAGAGATACAGCATTTGAGGTGCATTATTTGAATGTGGCAACAGACCAAAGTCTTCTCTGCCTGTTTCAGCAAACGTAAAAGATCCTATCATACTACGTAAAGAAGAGCAAGAAGCTGTATTAGTGTTCTAGCTTGCATATTTCACTCAAGAACAAAAGCAGATTAAATGGTAATTATCTCATTTGCTGTTGATAGAAACTGACTGTGTAAATTGGATATTGCATTTGTATTTATACATCAACACCAATTATCCTTCAAAAGAAAGTAATTAATTGGATGTGAAGTGCTTTGGTCCATCTATAGAATCGATAAAATCCTGTAGTTCATTCATTCAAGAAATAACCAAATTGTTGATGATTCTACTAATGGATTGGTTGTTATCTAAATTATGTTGACAATGGCAGAAAAACTAGTATCATCTTGATTTGCGAAGCTATATTTCTTTCAGAGTCTAACCACTGGCATGAAAAGGCTGAATAGAGAATAATAGGTTTATTATAAGCCATGGCTAGTATCTAATAAAGCAATTTGTGTCTTGTTGCAGGAATTGGAATTCCCTGATCTGACGGCAGTGTTGCATTGTATACATTCATTCATAGCAGCTAAAGTGGCAGCAGTGGATCCAGTATTCGTAGACAGTCTGAGTGTTGCACGGAAGTACATGTATAGCAGCTGAGAATCGAATTTCAATCACAGAAAAAGTGTATTATTTTATATAGAATAATTGCTTTGTGTCTATACTGCTGAGGGGTGCACAATGGGTAATGGCGCCCAAGCAAATCAAGGGTTAGGGGGGTGATTTTGACTGCAGCCAGAGTGTAAAGTGGGTGATGTGAATCAGCCATGAATAAAATGAATTGCCGACTAGCAGAAATGTATAACGGACAAAGTCACAATCATCCCCGTTGTGTTTTTAAATAAAGAGAGATTAATGGTTAAAGCACTTTTGAGAGATATCTACAAAGCATATTTCTTTATAATGGAAGCGACATGTGTCCTTGGTATGTGCAGCACTGTTTTGTGTTTTATTTTCCTTCTCAGATGAAGTCTGCAGTCTCCCAGTGCCAGTTGTAAAAATGGAAATCTGAGTTTCAAACTTCATTATACAATCCATAGTTCATACTAACAAAATACTCTGATGCAAAGTGTGTGCTTTGGCTTCTTGGAAATCCTCTTTTTGTCATTGGTAGCTGTTTTTTTATGTCATTCTTTTACTTTTACAATCATGGTCAAGTGTTCATTCTTTTTGATTTTGGGAAACGGTGTATTTAAACTTACTGGATTAGAATGAGGAGCAAGCCATTTAACATTGAGATGAGGAGGAATTTTCTTGAGAGGGTGGTGAATCATTGGACTTCTCTAGCCCATTGGACACTCCATTATTTAACATTTTCAAGACAGAGATCAACAGAATCCTAGAATCTCTACAGTGTAGAAGTAGATGATTCTATCTTTTCTATCTTTTGAGTCCACAACAACCTTCCAAAGCATAGGCCACTGAGGCCCAACACTACCCTCCCCCCCCCCCCCCCCCCCCCCCGCCCCCACCCAATTCTGCATTTCCCATGGCTAATCCACCTAGCCTGCACATCCCCAGACTGTGGGAGGAAACTGGAGCACCTGGAGAAACCCCACACAGAAACAGGGAGGGTGTGCAGACTCCACACAGAGTCACCCAAGGGTGTAATTGAACCCAGGCCACTAGTACTGTGAGGTAGCAGTGTTAACCACTGAGCCAGCACATGCTGCCCTAGATTTCTTGATTCTAAAAACATCAGGGGTCATGCTTTGAAGGGGATGCTTATCATGATCTAATCACAGTCTTGGTGGGCTGAATGACCTCTGCCGCCTCCTATACAAAAGAAAGCTTGCTTAAAGTTTTGTAAGTTTGCAATTATGTTAAGGACATTTTGTGTTACATTGTCAATATGGGAATTACTTATTCAAAGTATTAAGGCAATATCTTTTCATTTGATTAAGTTTTTTTGAATGCAAAACAGATGTATAAACAATTGTGGAGATTATAGTTTATCCACAGCTTACTCCATTTTCTTCTAAATGCAATTTTGAATCACCTGAACAAATATGTTCCCCTCGTTTGTGAGAAAAGATAGGACAGAATAAGAAAAAAAGTTGGACATTGCTTGAAGTACTGTAATAATCCTCCAAGTCCAGTTAGTCTGAGATGCCCTGCACAGAACAATGATATAGTCTGCTGACTGGCTCCAAGATTAATAGATGCCAGCTCTCAAGGGGAAAAAAATAGGGGAACTGGCTAGTTCAGCAGAACATGATGGGATTTATTTTTCTCCTTTTTTAGAACAACTCAAAAATCTATTAAAACAGCACAGACATGAATTTAATAAAAACACATCAACCATTACATTCAATATTGGAACATCGAGATAACTTCTATATTACTAAACAAAATTTTAAAACTCAATCCAAATTCTCAAAGATCTAAGAGAGAAGGTTGAATGAATTTTATCCAGTATCAGGATTTAATTTTAGGAAAGATGAGTACTATAACAACGTATAAAAAATTGACAGTTTTAATCTTTCACTATGGGCTTTAGGATGGGAAACTATGTTTGGACTCAGTGAACTTGTTAAAAAAGACGCAGAAAAAATTCACCAAAAGACATGAAATTAGTTATTCCAAATTCATCATGTGCAATTGGTTTGCAAACATTGTGTATTGGTTGATTGACAGATACTCATTTCTTATGCTGATGAAGGTTAAGTTTCATTTATTGATTAAGAATTGGCAAACAAGACCAACATAGAGTTAAAGTAAATTAGATTATGTGCTGTTATGTACTGGTAATGACTAACAGTATCATGGATGCCTAAAATAAGTAAATATTTCCACTCATTGGTAGCCCTCACCTTAAAGCAGAATAAAACTGAATTATTCTCTCATATCTAATATTCATGCATTCACTTTTGGTTAAGTGATAGGTTGCATGGGAAGCAGAAGGTCATATGACTCCTCCTTCCAACCATAATTTGACACACTTGGACACAATACCTTGCACTAGGTAAAAGACTAGTAGATCCAAGCCCAATCCCAAATTCTGCTGATTCCACCCTTCCCAGCTCGAGGGCTATATCTTTTAGTGAAAATTTACTAAAGAAGATTACATAAAACTTTTAAGACTTGCTGACTTTGTTTTATTTGAAACTGAATTACAATAGTGAAAATAATAATCCTTAAATGAATAATATTAGTGTATCATGGTTAAAGAAGACATGGAACATTGTTAAAAATCTTTCACCAACAAAAGTTGCCTATTCTGATCTCCCAGCAGTAAATGTTGCATTGTACTCAAGTAGTTTAATTTATAATATTAGAACATTTAAAAATTAAATAATATTAGAAGAACACGGGTTACTAATCCTGTTTCTTCTGTTTTTGTGACTAAACAGTGCCAGATTTTTGATGCAAAGTAAAATAGGCTTCATTAACAATTTTCATAGACTATCGTATTTCCACTATTATTAAAACTTAAGCAGAAAAGGAAGTGTGTCAAAGATTTTCTTTAAAGTTGCTCATGCTCCACTAGAGAGAGAGCTTTTTTTCTGAACAGTATCTGGTTTAGATATGTACATAGTGATTTTGCCATATTTCTGGCAAAGTTGTAGCGGCAAAGGGAGTGCAGCTTGAGGCAAGGTTCAGGTTCACTACAGAATGGTATTCCTGCGGGAAGCTGTGAATCAAGCTATGCATTCACTCTGTATCTCCTCAAATGTATCCTCAGAAGAAGCAAGTTGCATTGTGAGAGACTTTAGTCAGTCATTCATCAGTCTTAATCCTCATGAAAAACAAATATCACATGTAGACTTTGCAAACCTATATTTGCAATGTGGCATGTCAGTGGATTCATGTTTTATCTGTTTAGAATTCTTCTCTCTGCTTCTTTAATTAAACCCATTTAGAATGACTGATTTGATGATTTTGCTCAAATAATTGAAACATTAATTGATAAACATGCATACAACGTAGTTTGGATTACTAATGGCCAGACAGTCATTAATCCAGTGTAGTTAGAGTTGTGTGTGGGGACACTGTGGAACCCGGTTACCTGGTACCCTACTCAGCTGGCATCCAAGACACCCCTAGCCTTCAGGCATCCTAACCTCACGATTACCTCATATGTTTACTGTTTGACTGCAGCTGTCAAAGCGGTTGTCATTCTGAATCTTTAAATTTCAGAAATTGGCTGTTGACAGATGTCGAAAGGAGAGAATAGTTTGCCTTCCCGTTGCAATTTTGCCCCATGAGGGAGATCTGTCAGAATGGAAGTAGAGGTTCACATTTCTGAAGGAGCCCCATCAGAAATGCATCACTCTCTCCTTTCATAGAAAAGAAGGGGCGGAGTGGTAATCTGCTTGAGATCGCCACTCTGAGGAAAACCCAGTGCATTAGCTCAGAGCAGACATGATTCAAAACTCTTGTAGTTTGTTTTGTGTTCCAGAAAAATCACATCAGTACCCTTACGACGTTTTGACCGACTGAATTAACGTCATCTTATTCTGGCAACACTTTATGCGTCTCTGAAATGCAAATGAACAAAAATATAAGTCTAGAGCTTCTGTGAGGGAGCAGAGACTTTTTGAGCACAATTCATCAGTCAAGGTGCCATAGAATTTCAAGTGCAAATTGCTTCAGTGCACATAGGGACTCTGTAATCTCTTGCACAGGTTTTAAAAACATTGAATGGAGTTAGTCCTACCCATGCTTTTGAAGTTTCTGCCCCTTGTGACCACTTGTGAGCTTCAGTATAGGGTCTTAAAATATGACTCTTTTTTAGACAAGGACACCTACAGGCGTCTTTTTAAAAAAAGCTTTTAATTTGCCAGGAATCAGAGCACTGCACGCCAATTTAACTTGGAAGTGGTTCTGTTGAGTTTTTTAAAAATTAATTATCTGGAAATTAAAATTAGGTTACTCTCATGTACTGGACTAGACAGTGATTAAAAATGCCTTTTTTTGTGGTAATAAACCTATTTTCAGCTTGATTAATTAAACTGCACCAGATTGCCACCCTTAAAGATATCAAGGATTTTTAGCATAATAATTTTCAAAAGAATGATGTTAAAATGCTGCCTAATTGTGTTGCTTCATGAGTGACTTTAATTATAGTGAAATGATAATGAATTTGAGTGGAAACTTGAAAAATAAAACATTCTTCAACCTAGCATAAATTTAGATGTGATTTTTACCCATAATAATTAATTCCATGAGGTATTATGATTAGTTAACTAGCTAATGGTAATTCACCAGAACTTTACTAGTCACATCACAGAAACCTCTATCTAATTTTGCTCAATTAGAAAGATTTGTAATTTTATTAACAAATAGTCAAGGCAGTCAATTAGTCCCCAGCCCTTTGATTAATGGAGGCATGTTCAGGTAAGAGCCAAGGTATTTAATGTGCAATTTAAGTGGTATAGCAAAAACTTTCCATTTTCAAAATTATTGTAAAAGCCATAATATGTAATTTTGTCAGTTTCATGCAGAGATGCAGCTGCTCAGTGAAGTTGAATAATACTTTAATTATTTTTATTAATCATTTAGAAAGGTAGGAAAGTAGAATCAGATGTAGCGTGAATTCGAATTTAGACTTAGCATGCAGTTCATATTTATAAAGGACACTGACAATAAAGTCCTCAGAAGATAGAGGATAGTGATGACTGTTCAACTAGTGACATCTATGTGTGTTCACTATTTGATCATTAAGAAGCAGATGTGGATTCAAGATCTAGTTCTTAATATTGGATCAGTGAAAGCCCAACAAAAATACTGAACATTGTCTGCAAGCAATTTGTCAATTACTGGAATCTATGGTACCAATACGTATATATTTGTCATCTTGAAATATTGCTGGAAAAACCCAGACTGAACTCATCATGTTAAACCTAATTTGTAGCACACAAAGGTATTTCGTCATTCAGTGCATATGCTCAATTTTTTTCAAGATGAGCATTAGGATAGGTATCAATAAACCATGCAAGAATAGATATTAACCTTTTATAAGAGGAACTTTGAAACATATGGGTGTGCCCAAGTTGTGATGATTTGGAGATGCCGGTGTTGTACTGGGGTGTAAAAAGTTCAAAATCACGCAACACTAGGTTATACTCCAACAGATTTATTTGGAAGCACTAGCTTTCAGAGTGCTGCTCTGAACCACCTGATGAAGGAGCAGTGCTCTGAAAGCTAGTGCTTCCAAATTAAACCTGTTGGGCTATAACCTGGTGTTGTGTGATTTTTAACCCAGGTTATGTGTTAGTGTACTCTCAGTATCTAATTTTGAGTTGGAGACAGCTCTAAGTCTTAGAAGAAGCAAGTCATTGCTCATTCATATTGGAAGGATATATACAAATGCTTGAAACATTTGACCAAGTTGACTCAGAGCTTTGAGCTTCCTGAATAACATTGGCCACAACTTTCCTAATAGCAGCAAATAATCCTTACAATGTGGAAGCAGGCTATTCAATGCATTGAGTCGACACTGAACTGTCTCACCCCCTCAATAGAGTCATAGAGATGTACAGCACGGAAACAGATCCTTCGGTCCAACTCATCCATGCCGACCAGATATCCTAACCTAATTTAGTTCCATTTGCCAGCACCTGGCCTATATCCCTCTAAACCCTTCCTATTCATATCGTCATCCAGATGGCTTTTAATTGCTGCAACTGTACCAGCCTCCACAACTTCCTCTGGCAGCTCATTCCATGCATGCACTATCTTCTGCATGACAAAGTTGTCCCTTAGGTCCCTTTTATATCTTTCCCCTCTCACCCTAAATGCCCTCTCGTTCTGGATTCCCCACCCCAGGGGAAAAACATTGTCTATTTAACCTATCCATGCTCCTCATGATTTTATAAACCTCTATAAGGTCACCCCTCAGCCTCTGACAGTCCAGGGAATATGGCCCCAGCCTGTTCAGCCTCTCCCTATAGTTCACATACTTCAATCCTGGCAACACCCTGCATTTCCCATGGTGAATCCACCTAGGCTGCATATCCCCAGATACAATGGGCAGTTTAGCCTGGCCAGTCCACCTAAACTGCACAACTTTGGACTGTAGGAGGAAACTGGAGCATGCTGAGGAAGCCCATGTAGATGCTGGGAGAATATACAAATGCCTCACAGACAATTGCCTGAGGGTGGAATTGAACCTGGGTCCCTGGCCCTGGGAAGCAATATTGCTAACCACTGAGCCACCAAGCCTCCCATCAGGGAAAGCTTTCATCATATATATATCTTTCTCCTTCCTTTTTGTCTTCATATAGCATTTCCATATATCTGAGGCCTGTTAGTCATGGCCCTTCTCACGTGTATTATCCATGATCTCACAATGAGGCGAGCAGAAAAGGCAGGCCACAGGTACTGAACACAGGGACTGAATGCCTACTGCCTCAGTAATTGAATACCTATTCTAGCCATCTGAACTAACAGGCCTCACTTTTCAAAATTGATCGCAGAAATCTACATTAATATGATGTCTTATCCAACGAGAAGCCTTCTGTAGGGAATCTGTGATGTCTGAGAATCAAATTGGGATCAACCAATCAGATTGAGACAGACAGACTACAAACCTGGAAGTAAATATTGCAGAGGAAACAATTTAAATATTATGCAATACTGATGGATTTAAGAAAGAAAAATAAACATGAAGAAATGAAAGCGACCAAAAAGTCTGCAATATTAATTTTCTTGCAAGGGAATTAGATTACTTACAGTGTGGAAACAGGCCCTTCGGCCCAACAAGTCCACACCGACCCACAACCCACCCAAACCCATTCCCCTACACCTAATACTATGGGCAATTTAGCATGACCAATTCATCTAACCTGCACATTTTTGGACTGTGGAAGGAAACCGGAGCACCCGGAGAAAACCCACGCAGACACGGGGAGAATGTGCAAACTCCACACAGTCAGTCGCCTGAGGCGGAAATTGAACCCGGGTCTCTGGTACTGTGAGGCAGCAGTGCTAACCACTGTGCCACCGTGCCACCCACAAATGGGACAGTACACTTGCAAAATTGAATTTCAGGGTATGCCATTTAAAAGAGCCATTCAGAACTAACCTTACAACCTTCTTCACTGCAAGACTGATGGGCAATCTTCTCAGGTTTGCACTGTTATATTGCCAAATCTAAGGTTATCAGGTTAGCGAGGGAGCAAGGTAGCTGTAATGCTAATCTCTGAATGTCTGCACCTAGCTGCTCCTGTGCAGATAGCTGAGGTTTCTGTCAGGTTTACCATCTTATAATGGTGATCCATGATAGCCTTACTTGTTACTATTATAGCAGGAGCTGAGCCAATATTTTGACAGGTATCATTCAAGTCCGAGTAACTTATCTTCACAATTCAAAGTTGGCGATCAACACAACTGGAGTTCCTTTAAAACTCCAAAAGAAACATAGAATAATTCTAAAGAAATGAACTGCTCCATTTATACAGAAATGTACACAACAATGAGTTGGATGAGTAAACTAGTTAGTTAATTCTCAGGAATTAATCTTGTCTTAGTTAAAATGGAGGCTGGTGCTTCAAGTAAAAGCACTTTTCTAGCCTTGAGAAGCCATTATTAAAACCTCAATATGCGACTTAGCAAAGCTATGGTAAATAAATATTCTATGGCTCTATTCCTTAACCCCAATCCTGGAAAAACACCCATCAATGACCCATTAATGACTCTGTGATCTCTGAGTGAAATTGAACAGTAGCATCTACCTCTGGGCAGTTCTATATTGCACCAAATCCTATTATAAACTGTCTAAACATTTCATTTAAGATTCTAAAAAAAGTCAGTTTTTTTTTAAAATTGTACTTGGAATGAAAGTTAAGCAAGTCTAAAAGGTGAACATATAATTGTGTCATCCTATTTCTTATCAGTCCAAGAGATTAACAATACTTAACATTGATTAAATGTTAATGGTGTGTTCAAAAACAAAATATTTTCAAATTAAGCTAACCCACTTAGAGAAATTCAGCTTGTAATATTGCAACTTTATGTGGCTACTGGGAGCAATATTTTCTTTTAATCTTGCTTGCCTCATTGTGACTAGATTTACCAATAAAAATTACTTCAGGCAGTTAGTTGTTAAGCATACAGATTTTCAAAAACATTGGCATTACCAATAGATCAAGGAGAAATTCATATGGGACTTAATTATTTTGAGAAATCTGCTTATTATGAGTTGATGGGAAAGTAGGAGAAATATATTATCCCTACAAGATTGAACTTCGAAAAAAAATGTCTCAGCACCACAGTCGAAAATAATGAATCTGCTAAGATTTATCATCACAACAGACCTCCCTTTCTTTGCAAAATATGATCCTGTCTAAATTCCTTTAATTCTTATACAGCCTGAAAAAAATGTGTTGTCACCTCACCGATCCATTCTCATCTCCTTTCTAACTCCCAGTTTGTACGTCTCCAAACAGTGTGAGCCCCTCACATAGCATCAAATAGCCCTGACTAATGTTACCTCTGAAATTCTCACTGTGCTACATAATTGGACCTAGTTGTTTTTCATACCATTCTCCTAACACTTTGCTTCTGTTGTCTAGCTCTGAGCAACTCTGCTCACTTGGTTTTACTCTTACCAATCACAACCAGGAAATCTCCACTTCCCACTGCTGCAACACTACCTTGAAAATTCCCTAAGAATCAATTCTTGTTTCCATCCTCTTCCCCAACTGCATGATATGCAAAGGCAGCATCTGTAAATGTGGAGATCAGCTTCTACAGTTATGTCATTCACAACTGCTTCAGTCTTCCATCACTTCTTTCTACTCCCCCACTTCCTTTCTGTAATTAGACTGCTTAGCTAACATTCAGTCTTGAATGTGTTCAGTATTGGGAAGATCAAAATCATTGTCTTTGGGCGCCCCTAATGGTAAAGTCATATCATCGTTGTTTGCTAATTGCCCGTTATAATGGACTATTTAATGCCTAAACTGATATTTCAACCGATATCCTCTCCATCACAAAATATGGCCTACTTTAACTGAATGACCACCACCTTTCTCCATCTTCATCTTAGTTCATCTGTCAAGAAAATCAGCCTTGATCTTTATCTAATGCTTCCTGAGCTAACTTATACTTACTCCATTTTCTGAAAGCTCCACAACTCTGCTGTCCATATCCTATCATGCATCAAATCATGATCACTCTTGGTGGTCTAAATTAGTTTATTACATGAGCCAACTTTCCTTGCATCAATTCAGTAGTCCTTGAAAACCAACTCCATGGGCATAGACATATCATTTGAATACCTGATATTAGATTCCCAGAGCAATTGCTTTATTGAGAAATCAGTTATGGCAGGAGAATCCCTGGAGGAAAACAGAATTATTTGAGATATCCTCGAAACATTTCTGAAGAAGTCAAACATCCCCACCAACTCTTGAAAGACCTTGGCTTGTGACTGATCAAAATGGCTCATTGAAGAAGACTTTGACACATTGACAGGCTTCATAGGGAACATACAGAGGTGAAGATGAGGCATTGGGAGGAAGCATACACACCTCCAAACAATCCATCCACCCAACGTTTCAATTCCCACATGCCCCACAAGTGACAGAGTTTGCAAATAGCATATTGGTTTTAGCAAGGTATCTCTGAAGCCATCAAACTGGGTTAGAATCAGGTCATCCTTATTCCCAAGGGATTGCTCAAGAAAAAGACCTCATCTTTCCTTACCTTTGTAATCACCTCTAGGCTGACAACCTATTCCCCACCCAAGTGCATTCCCCTGGGCTTTTGAGCACTCCCCTAATTCTTCCACTCCATCATTAGCAGTTTGAGTCAGTCAGGTATTTACACTTTGGAATCACTTCCTCAATCCATTGCAGTTCTGTATCTCCCTCTCTTTAATAAAGACCCTTCTTAATACATACTGTTCCATCAGTCAATCAGCTATTCTCCCTATCTTTTTTTCATTTGGTGTCCAGTCTTTATATGTTTTTTATGTATGTTTTTACAATTTATGGACTTTGCAAATGCACATTTTTGTCATTTGTGATACAACTGAAGAGTAATATATAAATCTTACTACCATTAGATATTTTCAGAACAAAAATGGGCTGATTAGCAACATGATGAATATTTAAATCAGTTTTCTCTAGAAAAGTATGATTGATCATTTAAAAGTGATTTCTTAACGCTTGACTGTAAATTTATACCTTTAAAATATATTTGGGACACCAGATAAAAATATCTAACATGCCTATTTGAATGGTGTTCCCCTTCCTATTTTATAAAGGCATTAAAAGTTTAAATATATCCACCCTAATAGCAGAGAGAAGAGTTTGCTAATTATTTGTAGGGCAACATGCCAAAGACTAAAATCAGTCAAATCTTTATTCATTTCCCCTGAAGTTCCTAAAAGTGCTGTATAACCTTTAAAAAACTCTGTGAATATCTGTCATATCTTCATGTTAATACAAGGTCATTCTGACTTTTCAAGCGATTTCACTACAAATTTTCTATTGATTTATTATTAATGATTATTTCCAAAAGTTGCTGGACCCTATTTGTATTAAATTCATGGGAAACGCTGCCTTATTGGTAATGAAAATAACTTGTTAATTTGATTTTAATTTCAACAGGTGTTAATAGTGAAAACAAATTACGATATTGGTGCAGACCTTCTTTTCACTAAAATAAGCCAGAGTTTTGTTCCAAACGTGTGAAAGACAACTACTGATAGTTACTGGTTCAATTTTTGGCTGAAAGTATTGTTTTCAAATTTATTGCCAGAATCAGCCTGTTCTTGGGAGATTTTAAGTTATGTTAGCTGAAGGTTAGTGTGTACTTTCATCATCTGAAATCTCTTGTTCTCACATCTTATCAGAGGTCCTTTTTCCGTAGGCCAAGGAGTTTTATATGAATATCTCAAACATTAAGATAACTTCTTTGCAGAGCAATTTCATGACTAAACAGATGTTAAACAAGTGATTATAATTAGAGAAGAACCTCAGAGAAATTATACTCATGTGAACATTGGTAAACCTTATTCTCAAATACATTGGTTATTCAGGATGCAGTCTTATAGATTTCACCTCAATCAGGATTTTTAAACTGCAGCACAGTGTAATGAGTTTGACATTATTTTGTAAATCCCGAGAGATTAGGAGCTGTGGTGAAGGAAAGGGATTTTATTCTCTATATACTGAAATCAATAAAAGCTACTATACCCATATATTAAAAGTAATCACAAAGGTTAATGGAACATTGACCTTGATCTCTAAAGGCTAGAATACAAAGGGAAAAACATTATGCTGATGTTGTATAAAAATCTTGGCCATACATTTCTGGACATCTTAGCTCAGGAAGGAAAAATTAGTTTTGGAGTGGGTTCAGCATAAGTTTACTGAAATATTATGGGGACTGACAGGATTATGTTATTAGTACATCTTGTCCACATTTTCCTTGAGTATTCTCAGAATTTTAATATGGCAATAGATTATAAAAGATAACGGTAGACATAATGAATCCATTTAAAATAGTAAAGGATTTGATAGAACATATTCCTCTGACAGGATAATCCAGAGCAGGGAAGGCCACATTTAAATTCAGAGGTGGACTGGCAATTAAGAAACAGAATCAGAAACATTTTACAGGAAAGTCATTGAAGTTCTCCTGAAAAGAGACACAAAGTTTTGAGGGTTTTGATCTTGCCCTCATTGGGACAAACACAAAAATGCCAAATTTCAAACAATCACAACAATGCATACTACTACAGGAGGACAGGGGTGCTGATTGGTTGGCAAGTCAACTTTTGTTGGTGAGGCATTACCAGGCAACTTCCTCAATGTTTCTGTCAATTAACCACTGTAAATTCAAGAAAGTTTTAGCAGAAACCTCATTTGTAAATGTGTCAGAGTTTTCCACGAAAGTCTGGTGAGCTTGTGAGAAATTTCCTGGTAGTAATTCATAAACAGACTGTATACAATGTAGTGCTGAGATATAATAGACCCACTTGACTAGATCATCCTATACAGTATGATTGTAGCCCATTAAAAGTTAGCTTAAAGAAAGAAGGGTGGTTGAAAAGAATTTCCAAAAATAATAGCCCCAGGCAAAATCCAATTTGAAAAGGTAGATCGAGTAGATCAGAAGTTCGATTAAATCAATATGAAAATAAAGCTAGATTGACACGAATCATTAAAGGGTTTTACCTCTGGTTACAAATTGACAGATATTTTCTACCAAACCCCATATTTTCCACTTTCCATAAAATAAGAAAACACTGAAGAATGTGAAAAAGAATAAAAGATGAAGAATTGAGAGCTTATATTTATGAAGAAAGACTTGAACAATATTTTCTCCAGAAAAGAGATGGAGGTGGGTCTGGAGATTGAAGGAGAGTTGTGAATGGTGGGATGGGGGAGAAGGCTCCAGTCAGTGGGATTGGTCTCAAGCAAGTCTTTTAAATTACGAAAGGTTTGATTGACTAGGCAGAGAGGGGACGTTTCCAAATGTAAGAAAGACTGAAGTAGAGAATCTAAATCTGTACCAGGTAAAAAAGAATAAGATGACAGCACGAGTTGAAGTAGAGTCAAAGCTTGCTTCTGTGAAGCATTATATAGCGGAATAGACATGATGAACAAAATAGCCTGATGCATGTTATAATTTCAAAATAAATCTTTGCACTTATGTTTCAAAGATAAGCACAGGAACTGTAAATGTTAGAATTCTGATCTAAAAACGCAGTGTTATAAAATGCAGAATGAGATGGTCAGACAAGTTAATTTGTTGGATGCAATATAATTTCTTCTGTTGAAGGTTCTCAACCAGAATCTTTGTTTCTTTAAAATACTGCCTAAAACTCTTATAGATTTTCAGCAGTTGCTATTTGCATTGAAGGAAGTTCAATTATGCTCAAGTGCCCTTGTCAGTACTTCATGGACTTTTGTAATCCCATCAAATGTTCACACTGATCAAGTAAATTAAAGTATTTTCTTTTGGCTATTCTGCATTGCTTTTTTATTATTAATGCTGCACATTGTGAAGGGAGCAGTTTGTGATTGCTTCAGATGTATAATCCGGTAGGTTTAGGTTAATTTTCATCTTGTGATTTCTCATTTAACTGTGCAATTTTTAAAAGAAAATGTTGTTTGTGTAATGTGATCCTAAGTATTATTCAGGTCTAGACTTATTAATAGCAAGAGTTAACTACTTTGTGCTGAACATGCATGAACCAAAGTACAGGCATGATGCTTCATTTGTTTGCCATATTTTGCGACATTTGGAGAATTACCCTGAAGTGTTTCAACTTTAAAATTGTCATTTGAAGGATTCAGATGAAAAAGACATGATTTAACAGTCAATCGCCATCATCAAAAGAAATCTGTGTCTTAGTGTTGAAGAATGCATGCAATGATCCTGATCTACCCCTTTGTTTATAATCACAGTCATTGAACATCAGTTCGAAAGTTACTGAGAAATAATGGATTGTTGGAAACAGTCACTTACCAAATTGTACAGGAAATATCTGTCCACAGGATTAGCATAGTTAGCCCAACAGTAATACAAAGCTGAGAACACTTGCAATTTCAATCAAAATGACATTGCTTCGTAAATCCTTTTCACTTGTCTGTATTGCAGTGTCATTTTGTTTTTTTTAATTTCTTTGTTATGCTGATTAATTTATTTCTGTGCTTGTGGACATTTCTGATAATGCACCAATAATTTAAACCTCAACAATTAAATAAATTGATTTTTTTCTGCACATATCTTTGCTTGGATTAATGCAAATGGATTGTATTCTTATGACTAAAATGTTGAATATACAATCAAATGGTGAATTGTGGCAACGTCTTTTATATTTGCACTGTGTATTCATTGCTTGGGGTCTGAACAACAAGTTCCAACACATTGGACATTATTTTTAAGCATTCACTCTATATTATTAAATGTAAATTCATTGAAAATATATATACTTTTTTGTACACAAAAACTCTTTTATATGGTTCAACCTGTGTATGTATAGTGTAAATTTGAAGAGAAAAATCGTTAGTAAATGGCTTGTACTTTTTTTGGAATTTAAAAGCAGCTTTGATGCTTATAAAAGAGCATTAATTTTGTACATTTTTTTTCCAATAAAGTGAATTTTATTAAAAACTGCAGCCATTTGTTTTTTTTAACTGGAACTGAATACTTAATCATCACCATAAGCTAGAATCGCAGAACAGTACTACTTATATACTTATGATCAGCTTGGAGACAGCTACGCTGTATTATTTTAAGATTCTGCACTTCAGGGCCATTTTTAGACAAATTGGCCCCTGACCTAATGATTTATGAATATAAACCTGGTCATGACACAAAACTGCTGAGCACTGTTTGAACTCGGGAATTATTTAAAATGTGTCACTCCAATGATGTACCATTTTACATTGTATTTTGCATTGCCTTTTGCTTTGTCATTGCTCAGAGTAGATTTCTGATTTTAGTGCCTTCGTTTCCCCAAGGACAGATGATGCCCTTGTGGTATTGTCACTGGTCTGTTCGTCCAGAGACCCAGGTAACATTCTGGGGACTAGGGTTTGAATCCTGTCACAGCAGATAGTGGCATTTGAATTCAATAAATATCTGCAATTAAGAATCAAGTGATGACCATGAATCCATTGCTGATTGTCAGGAAAAACCCATTTGTTCATTAATTTCTTTCGGGAAGGGAACGTCCATCCTTACTTGGTCTGGCCCACATGTGACTCCAGATGCACAACAATGTAGTTGACTCTTAATAGCCCTCTGCACAATTAGGAATTGGCAATGAGTGTTGACCTAGCCAGCAATGCCCTCATTCGGTGAATCAATAAAAAAAGATTATTGTCAAGGTGAAGCTGAACCTGTTCTACAAGGGTGCTGAACCTAAACTGCAACTGAATTTGAAGGCTTCAGCTAACTCCAAAGCAAAATAGAATGAAACTCCTTCTTCCAGAACTTAAATCCACCTCTGCATGCTGTAAAGTTGTACCTACCCTGGAGTCAAGCTGCATTTAGGATATAATTTTATCTGAGTTGACGTAAAAGCACCACAATACTAATAAAAAAAAACACAGAAGTTGTCCCAAGCAATATGTACCCTCAAGCATCACTCAAAAAAAGATTATCCTCTCACACATCTCACCACTGTTTGTGGCGATATGAGTTCATGAGAGGCAGTACAAAAAAGCAAGATTGTTTTCATATTCAGAATGAAAATTCAAAAGTGAGTTGACATCTTTCTGGTACAGCAGGCTGGAAGGGGCAAACGGCCTACTCTTGCTCCAAAGTCCAATATTCCAATGTTAACAGGTATACTTCCGGACTGATTTCCCTTTAGCCAGACCTTTAATGCAACTTTCTACAATGTTAACTTCTTCTCTGCAGGTATCTCAGTTCTCTTTTTCAAGATTCTAAATTTTCAATTATTTCTGAATGTCAATTTTTCTTGGAAAGGCTGGAGTGTACTGCTTGGCTCAAGTATAAGGGGAGGAGAAGATTTGGTATATATTTTAAAAAATGATTGATTTGCAATGTTTTTCTCCACAGATGCGGCCTGACTTGCAGTTTTCCAGCTTGTTTTTATCCTTATTTCAGATTTAGATTACCTATTGCATTTGACAGTCGCAAACAATTGTGAAATGACCTTCAATGCAAATCAATTGGGCATCTTCACCTATTCTATCAAAAACTTATTTATTTTGACTTAAATGTTGTACATGAATGGGATTGATGTGTTACAGAAGTCTTGAAAATGCACCATCATCAATAAAACATGCCGTGAGCTGAGGGAAATGCAACACAGCTACTAAATAAAATGAAATAAGCTATTGATATGTTCCATCTATTTCTGGCATGTGTTTGAAACTGAGTGAGTACAATATGATTATAAATCCATCACTCTTATTGCTGTTGTCATTGCACGAAAGCTTGCTAACTCCTCAGAGACTCCGCATTTCAATGGAATGAAACAAAAAGGCTTGTTTTGATGGTTGTTCAGATGTGTTTCATTGCCAATTCAATGAAGCTCCATTTGATGAGTGCGAGTGACAGATCTTTTACTTTGATATTATCCTCAAAAGGATCATCCAATGAAACAAAACTGAACAGGAAGGCAAAGTGGAGAGAAGCAGAACCATCAGGACAGAAATAATCCATCTTGGAAGGTGACATGTTGACATTCATGCAGTCTGAAGAGAACTGGGATTGGGAAGGTGATCATCACACAAGCATTCATGGTATCGAGGAAGCAAGAGATTGTAAAAGGATGACATGTTGCAAGACATGAGGCAGAATTTCATGGAAGGCTGTGGTCCCTACACCCTGCTATCTGACCACAGAGAATTGGCAGCTAGTTGGATGACCGGCAGCGTTGTAATCCCATCAGTATCACACAGGAGTGGTTGCTGCTATTGGGACCACAATTTGTCCAATCCAAAGAGCCTACTTAGCAGGGGAAGGGGGAAACTGACTTCAAAAAGCCAGAGGGAAAATTAAAGCGGTTGTGACATCAGGAGGTTCCTCTAATGGACACAGAAAAGAGGTTCACCCATTCCTTGCTTAGCAGTGGCTCACACAGCAAAAGCTGACAGGCTTCCTGGCATAGGGGGGAGGGGAGAGACGTGGGCGGGAATGATGGAAAGTCAGCGCCAACATGTGAAGCAGGGTTGGGGGGTGCTGGTGATGGTGTGTTGTTGGGCTGCCAGGTAGCATGCGGTTTTAAGTCCCAGGAGTCTAGGCCAGCAGGAATTTGGAGTTATGTAAACTATTTGGACTTCAGATGGGGAAGAATGGTTGTCAGGTCCTGCTATGGTTTGAAATCATGTTAGTTTGAGGAGTTCTAATTATCTGGGATTGGACCCCATTGGACCAGCAGCCCTCTGGACAGTTCATCCTCTCCCATTTCTTTCAGCATCATCCCTTTGTCTAATCCCACTTCTCATCCATTCATCATACATTGCCCTTTCTGATGCTAAATAATCTGTGCATCGCAAAGGACATAGCTTTACTCCGTTGTTGTGGTTCTGTTCGCCGAGCTGGGAATTTGTGTTGCAGATGTTTTGTCCCCTGTCTAGGTGACATCCTCAGTGCTTGGGAGCATCCTGTGAAGCGCTTCTGTGATGTTTCCTCCGGCATTTATAGTGGTTTGTCTCTGCCGCTTCCGGTTGTCAGTTCCAGCTGTCCGCTGCAGTGGTCGGTATATTGGGTCCAGGTCGATGTGCTTAATGATTGAATCTGTGGATGAGTGCCATGGCTCGAGGAATTCCCTGGCTGTTCTCTGTTTGACTTGTCCTATAATAGTAGTGTTGTCACAGTCGAACTCATGTTGCTTGTCATCTGCGTGTGTGGCTACTAAGGATAGCTGGTCGTGTCGTTTCGTGGATAGTTGGTGTTCATGGATATGGATCGTTAGCTGTCTTCCTGTTTGTCCTACGTAGTGTTTTGTGCAGTCCTTGCATGGGATTTTGTACACTACATTGGTTTTGCTCATGTTGAGTATCGGGTCCTTCGTTCTGGTGAGTTGTTGTCTGAGAGTGGCTGTTGGTTTGTGTGCTGTTATGAGTTCTAGTGGTCGCAGTCGTCTGGCTGTCAGTTCAGAAATGCTCTTGATGTATGGTAGTGTGGCTAGTCATTTGGGTTGTGGCATGTCCTCGTTCCGTTGTCTTTCCCTTAGGCATCTGTTGATGAAATTGAGCAGGTATCCATTTTTGGCGAATACATTGTAGAGGTGTTCTTCTTCTTCTTTTTGCAGTTCTGATGTACTACAGTATGTTGTGGACCTTTTGAATAGTGTCTTGATGCAACTTCTTTTGTGTGTGTTCGGGTGGTTGCTTTCATAGTTCAGGACTTGGTCTGTGTGTGTGGCTTTCCTGTGTACCTTTGTGGTGAATTCTCCGTTAGAACAAACAGTCTTACTGCAAATTCAACCCAAACTCTGGGTCAGATATGTGGATGATATCTTTGTAATTATTAAAAACACAGAAATAGAGAACACAAACCGGATCATCAACGCCACATTCACAGGAATCCGATTCACTAGAGAGGAAGAAAAGGACAACCAACTCCCATTCCTAGACGTGATGGTACAGAGAACACCTAACGGAGAATTCACCACAAAGGTATACAGGGAATCCACACCCACAGACCAAGTCCTGAACTATGAAAGCAACCACCCCAACACACACAAGACACTGTTCAAAAGGGCCACAACACACTGCAGTATACCAGAACTGCAAAAAGTGGAAAAAGAACACTTCTACAATGTATTCGCCAAAAACGGATACCCGCGCAATTTCATCAACAGATGCCTAAGGGAAAGACAACAGAATGAGGACATGCCGCAACCCAAAGGACTAGCCACACTACCATACATCAGGAGCATTTCCGAATTGACAGCCAGACTACTGCGACCACTAGGCCTCATAACGGCACACAAACCAACAGCCACTCTCAGACAACAACTCACCAGAACAAAGGACCCGATACCCAACATGAGCAAAACCAATGTACTGTACAAAATTCCATGCAAGGGCTGTACAAAACACTACATAGGACAAACACCAAATACCCACGAAACGACACGACCAGCTATCCTTAGTAGCCACACACGCAGATGACAAGCAGCATGAGTTCGACTGGGACAACACTACTATTATAGGACAAGCCAAACAGAGAACAGCCAGGGAATTCCTGGAGGCATGGCACTCATCCACAGATTCAATCAATAAGCACATTGACCTGGACCCAATATACCGACCACTGCAACAGACAGCTGGAACTGACAATCGGAAGCGGCAGAGACAAACCACTATAAATGCCGGAGGAAACATCACAGAAGCGCTTCACAGGAGACTCCCAAGCACTGAGGATGCCACCGAGACAGGGGATGAAACGGCTGCAACACACATTCCCAGCTTGGCGAACAGAACCACAACAACGAGCACCCGAGCTACAAATCTTCTCACAAACTTTGAATAGCTTTACTCCTTTATGATCCCACCTCCATGTATTTCAGGCAAAACATGACACTGAATTCTTAGAGTCATAGAGTCATAGAGATGTACAGCATGGAAACAGACCCTTTGGTCCAATCTGTCCATGCCGACCAGATATCCCAACCCAATCTAGTCCCACCTGCCAGCACCCGGCCCATTTCTCTCCAAATCCTTTCTATTCATATACCCATCCAAATGCCTCTTAAATGTTGCAATTGTACCAGCCTCCACCACATCCTCTGGAAGCTTGTTCCATACATGTACCACCCTCTGCGTGAAAAAGTTGCCCCTTAGGTCTCTTTTATATCTTTCCCCTCTCACCCTGAACATATGCCCTCTAGTTCTGGACTCCCCGACCTCAGGGAAAAGACTTTGTCTATTTATCCTATCCATGCCCCTCATAATTTTGTAAACCTCTATAAGGTCACCCCTCAGTCTCCGATGCTCCAGGGAAAACAGCCCCAGCCCGTTCAGCCTCTCCCTGTAGCTCAGATCCTCCAACCATGGCAACATCCTTGTAAATCTTTTCTGAACCCTTTCATGTTTCACAACATCTTTCTGATAGGAAGGAGACCAGAATTGCATGCAATATTCCAACAGTGGCCTAACCAATGTCCTGTACAGCCGCAACATGACCTCCCAACTCCTGTACTCAACACTCTGACCAATAAAGGAAAGCATACCAAACGCCTTCTTCACTATCCTATCTACCTGCGATTCCACTTTCAAGGAGCTATGAACCTGCACTCCAAGGTCTCTTTGTTCAGCAACACTCCCTAGGACATTACCATTAAGTGTATAAGTCCTGCTAAGATTTGCTTTCCCAAAATACAGCACCTCGCATTTATCTGAATTAAACTTCATCTGCCACTTCCCAGCCCATTGGCCCATCTGGTCCAGATCCTGTTGTAATCTGAGGTAACCCTCTTCGCTGTCCACTACACCTCCAATTTCGGTGTCATCTGCAAACTTACCTCTTATGCTCGCATCCAAATCATTTATGTAAATGACAAAAAGTAGAGGGCCCAGCACCGATCCTTGTGGCACTCCACTGGTCACAGGCCTCCAGTCTGAAAAACAACCCTCCACCACCACCCTCTGTCTTCTACCTTTTAACCAGTTCTGTATCCAAATGGCTAGTTCTCCCTGTATTCCATGAGATCTAACCTTGCTAATCAGTCTCCCATGGGGAACTTTGTCTTCTTCAATCATCTTCGCCACCATACCCATTTCTTTGGATAGGAGTATTCTGCCCCTAACACTGACCCATTTGCATACTCATCCTGCAAGTTTATTATAGTTTTGTAATTTGTTATAAAGATCTGAAAGACTACACCTCCACTCCCACCCCCACAATTTGATGATGTCTGTAAATTACTGAACTGAGTAGGATTTCCTGTTGGGATCAGGTCCTTGACACAGACATGAGATGGAAATGTGTTGCTGGAAAAGCGCAGCAGGTCAGGCAGCATCCAGGGAACAGGAGAATCGACGTTTCGGGCATAAGCCCTTCTTCAGGAATGAGGAAAGTTTGTCCAGCAGGCTAAGATAAAAGGTAGGGAGGAGGGACTTGGGGGAGGGGCGTCGGAAATGTGATAGGTGGAAAGAGGTCAAGGTGAGGGTGATAGGTCAGACTGGGGTGGGGGCGGAGAGGTCGGGAAGAAGATTGCAGGTTAGGAAGGCGGTGCTGAATTTGATGGGTTTGACTGAGACAGGGTGGGGGTAGGGGAAATAAGGAAACTGGTGAAATCCGAGTTCATCCCTTGTGGTTGGAGCGTTCCTAGCCGGAAGATGAGGCGTTCTTCCTCCAACCGTCGTTTTGTTGTGGTCTGACGATGGAAGAGTCCAAAGACCTGCATATCCTTGGTGGAGTGGGAGGGGGAATTGAAATGTTGAGCTACAGGGTGGTTGGGTTGGTTGGTCCGGGTGTCCCAGAGGTGTTCTCTGAAACGCTCCGCAAGTAGCCGGCCTGTCTCCCCAATATAGAGGAGGCCACATCGGGTGCAGAGGATGCAATAGATGATATGTGTGGAGGTGCAGGTGAATCTGTGGCGGATATGGAAGTTTCCTTTGGGGCCTTGGAGGGAGGTGAGGGGGGAGGTGTGGGCGCAAGTCTTGCACCTCCTGCGGTGATCCTGACTTTAAATCAAAGGGGTACCAATTTAAGACTGAGATGAGAAGGAATTTCTTCTCTCAGAGGACTGTGAGTCTTTACAGCTCCTTGCCGCAGAGAGCAGTGGGTCAGAGTCCTTCTGTACATTTAAAGCTGAGCTAGATTCTTGATTTGTCTGGGAAACAAGGGTTTTGGGAAAATGCAGAAAATGGTCCTCATTAATGTAAGATTATCCAAGGTCCGATTGAATGGCACAGTAAGTTAAAGGGATTGAATAACGTACTTCTGCTCCCATTTGTACAAGTCTAATGGTCTTACTCTGAGTATTGCCAGCCACAATGTCTTTTGCTCAATGAGTCAATTAAGAGCCAGTAGGCAGATGACTTTTAAAGATAGAATACTAATATGAAGGAATGACAAGGCAAATGAGAGAGCATGCATAATTTATTTTGAGGTACACCATAAGCATTTGTTATAAAATTGAAGAAAAGAAATGGCTGAGTCACCATTGTGGAAGGGAATATTACAGGTGGCCTTATTGGCTTTATCATTGACTGAACAAACTCTGCCCAACCACATTTGATACATTCTCCTGCAATTGGGATTATAGTGGCCCTCTTGTGACATGGTGGTAACATCTGTACTCTTGTACCGGGAGACCTAGGTTCAAGTCTCACCTGCTCCAGAGTTATGTAGTAAATCTCTGAACAGCTTGATGAGAAAAGTACGTAAAGTAAAATGAAGGATTGTGATAAGGAACCAGCATGTTGGTTAGTATTGGGCATTCCATGCCCATTCATCACCATTCTTGTCCCATAATTGGCACCAAAATCCTATGTGTTTGAGTTTTTGATTCCAAAGACTAAATTGCTAATATTACTTGTGAACAATAGTGGTTTCAACATTAATTCTTGTTGTCATACCCTTCTTCTGTAATTTACCACATTCACTGTTTTCTGTCTTCCAGCCAGCGAGCTTTCCTTTGTTGAGTTGCCTTTGGGTGTTTTACCTTATCTATTAATCTATTGTATCTACACGATTGAAGGTGTTTTGAAAATTCAGATATATCATCACCTTCCTTTCCTGTTACTTAGAGTCATAGATCCATAACGCTGACACAGACCCTTCAGTGCAACTCATCTATGCTGACCAGATGTTCCAATTTAATCTAGTCCTATTTCCTAACATTTGGCCCATATCCCATTAAACCCTTCCTATTCATAAACCCATCCAGATGCCTTTTAAATGCTGTAATTGTATCAGCTTCTACCACCTCCTCTGGCAGCTCATTCCAACTTTGTATAAGAATTCAATAAGCTTGGCCAAGCAGCAACCTCCCTTGAAATTCATGGTGCCTGTTAATTATCATATTTTGAATTCTAGGCTATTTTTCTATATCCCCATCTTGTATCCTATTATTTAATTCAATTCCATTTATTTTCCTACAACAAAAGTAAGCTGGTTTATCCATAGTTCCCCTGATATGTTTTTTTTTTGTTTAAAAATAGTCATGACATTAGCTACCTGCTAGTCCTTTGGCATTGGACTTTTTGCTAATATTGTAGTGATGCATCAGCTACCTCTTCCTTTCATTACTTTCAACCATTTGAATTACTGAAGCAAAGTAATTCACGAATACATCTGCCACTTTGCTAACACTGCCTTTGATTTTCTTTAGTTATGCAGCGACATAGCAGATTATTATCTTTCTTCATGTCACGTGATTATACAATTTCAAATTTTTCTTCACCTTTCTAATAATGGCTTCTTTCCTGAGTTGGAAATTTACCACAGACAGGTTGGATTGTCTGCTAGCAACACAGAAGGTTGAATATTCAGTTCTGTTGAAAAGTGGAAATGATTTCTACTTCGAATCATTCCTCTATCACGCTTCTGTGTTGCACAATAGTGCATGTTCCTTTCTTCACCCCCAATTTTTGTCTTATGGTTTTATTCACCCACATTGTCTCATTTGTTTGCAGTTTGTTCTGAGTATATTTTCATGGATTCTGTTCAACATCTTTTTCAATGTTTCCAATGTTGCTACATCTTTGTTTGCAAATATTGTTGTTCATTTTTATTTTACCAAGTTCCACTCAAAATTAACTTTGAGAATGCAGCAAATGAAAGAACATAGGAACAGAAGTATGCCATACAGAAGGGCTTTTGCCCGAAATGTCAATTTTCCTCTCCTCAGATGCCTGACCTGCTGTGCTTTTCCAGCACCACTCTGTTGTAAACATACAGTATTTCGAACCTATTCTGCCATTTGTTTTGATTCTGGCAGATCAAACACTTCAATGCCTTTTACTCCCACTATTCCCATAATCATGTCTGTCACTAGCATCTATTAATCTATCTAGTAGCTAATAAAATTTATTCATCCCTACATTAAACATACTCAAAGACTGACCTTCCATAGTCTTCTGGGGTAAAGAATTCCAAAGATTCATGACCCTCCAAGTAAATAAAAAATCCTCTCATCTTGGTCATAAATGGTATTCCCCATGTTTTGAAATTTTGTCTTTAAACTCACTGACAAGTGGAAAGATCTTACCTTCATCGATCTTGACTATTCTTTCGGTAATTTGTGAGTCATATTTGTGACGGAGAAAACAATCAGCCTGTCAGTTTCAGGTGGACTCCCTGCACAGCAGTCCAGTCTAGCCCCTAAACCCACTTGATTCCCATAGCCCTGAGACAGGTTCAGGTTGACTCCCTGCACAGCAGTCTAGTCTATCCCCCTAAACCCACTTCATTCCCATAGCCCTCAAACGAGACAGAGAAGGAACTCTAGTGACTGTCAATTTAAATGAACATGCAAGGTAGGCAGGGTTTGGTTTAATACCAAAAATAATGTTCTTTCTGCTTTTAAAATTACTGTACTTCAAAGTTAGTGGTGCAGGTCAAGAAATAAGAGATATGCTGTGTTCTGTAATAATGCAAATAAGGAGTGCTGCTATCTTTAGATGATAAGGTCAGCTGCATTTTTGAGAGCTGCATTAATTTATGAAGTCTAAGTACATCTTTAAAAAGCCATTCATAATGTGCAGTACATTTTGCTTATGTAAAATCACTCAACTCTGTATGAAGTGCAGATTAAAGCACAAATATTTTGACAGTTGGCTTCAATGAGTCCATATTGTCTATGCGTGACGACCACTGATGAACATGAGTACCCAAGGAAATGAATCACCTGAAACAACTGGGCTGAACTTTCCAAACCCGATGGAGGGAGACACCAGAGGCAGGTTTGGAGATCCTGGAAAATATTAGAGAGCCTGGAAAATGTTAAAGGGCCATGTTCGGATGGCTCCCCATTATATTCCCACTGGCAGAAACCTTCCCCAACATGGTGAGAAAATAGACAATCTGTCCATTCTTGGGAGTTGTGGTCTATTGTTCAGATATATCTATTTTGAGGTGATTTTGTAACTGCACGGGCATTTTCCCAATGGTGGAGTGGCTCCCTTCCATTGCACATGGAGTCCACCAGTTTATTGGAGGTGGCCTCCAGGTGGTAGACTTGGCGAATCTTTGAGCAAGAAAGCCTTCAACAGTGGTCCAAAGAATCCCAATAGAAGGGTTTCCTGTTGCTTCGAAAAGCCTGTGGATTTTGACACTGGTAAAATTTTATTTCTATTCACAGCCCCAAGGTGTTTTCCAAATGAGGCACCCATGAGGTCACCTCTCCCAGTGTGACCAGCTCAGTTGCATCAGAAGCCTGTCTGGTACAATCATATGAGTGTGGAATGAGACGTCTAGGAAGCCCACAGCCATCCCACCACCACACACCCCCATGCCCCCCTAAACCCCCACTCTCACCTCAGAGGATTGTGATGCCCATCTTGCTGCGCAAATTTGGGAAAGCCATTTAGCCTTGATGTGGAGTTCCTGACACTGACAGCACAACCCACCTCCATGTATTCTCCAGTTCTCATACCCACCTTAATTTGATCACCTATTGCACTTTGATTCATGTAGATAGATCGACATTTTAAAAATATTTTTAAGGCATTTGAACAATACCTTTGATCTGAAATATTATCACTAGTAACTTTTCTTAGGGCTCATGGTCGATAAAATACTTTACAGCAACCAAATTTTGTTCTTCAGGATGTGTTTGAGTTTTGGTTTTAGTGGTTTTTAATTGATTTATATCAAATATAGAGCACTTTTTCATGTTTAAAATCCATTGTGAATAGAATGGAAAAGGGCATAGGTTCATTTAAACTATTTCTCTGGCTGTATAGTTTCCAGTATTCGTCTCAGTACAGCAATACATTACTTTCACTACCTGAATGATGAAAATTGCACACTAAACTTCACAAGGTCACAATGCAGAATAGAAAAAGAAAATGTTTTGCACAGTATTAACAATACAGAAGATTGTTCAAAACTGAATTCTGTAATCCACTGGAATTTTGTTTCGATTTAACAACAACACCAGTCAAACAGGATCACATTCAGTGATTTTTTTTAAAGCATGATGGTTTTCCATTCTATTTTTCATAACATCAACCAGCCATTCCAAAATCACATGACATAACTTTACCTAAACAAAAAGCAATCATGAACCTGGTGCTCCAGAGGGAGCTGAAGTTCACATCAGCCATGATGTAACAATGTAGCAAAACAGGCAACACGGGCTACATAAAATATACCGTTTCCTCTTTTCCAAAGTGGTTTTGTATTGTCTCTGAACCAGTCTAGGTTTCAGACATCTGATTCCTTCATGGTAAACCTGGTGTTTTCCCTTGGAATTTAGTAGATTCGCAGCATAAATGTGAACACAAATTGGTCCACTTATCAAAGAAAGAGACATACACCGTTGTAAGTTAAAAGTTAGATATTCTGAAAATCCATTCTAACCACCAGTTGAAAAATATATTGCCTGAAGGCTCATTTTATCAGTCTTTAGAAATGCAAATATAGTTTAACGTATTGCATTTGTCCATTCCAAAACTGAACTGATTCCCAATTCATTGCACAGCATAGCAATCAGCACATAGAAATAACAAAGCCCCATTTTTCTTCTTAAACCTTCATTCTTCATATGCTAATAAACATTTAAGAATGTGCCTCAGATTCTACATAATGTTGGAAACAGAGAGCAAATGAGATAAATGAGTTCAAATGGAGACCAAATACAGAAATTGCTGAAAAAGTTCAGCAGATCTGGCAGCATCTGTGGGAGGGAACTCTGAGGAAGTCTCCTTCACCTCAAAAAGGGAAATCAGAGTTAACTTTTCATGTTGAATGAGCCTTCCTCAGAGTTCTCTTCCACAGTGGCTGCCAGATCTACTGAACTTATCCAGAAATTTCTGCATTTGGTTCTGATTTACAGCATCCATGATCCTTTTGGTTTTTATTCAATGGAGGCTATATGCCTATAATGCTAACTTGTCTATTATGTTTACAAGGAAGAATTTAACATACCTGAGTTGGTTTGAAGGTGGTGAGTGGTGCTACAGACTTCCCAGGGTGCCTTTCTGACCACCCTTGCATGTGACTTCCAACTTGGCAGACCCGTTCATCTGGCTCCAGTAGCTGAGGCCTAGGCCACTCAAGGGCCATTTTCATCCCAGTCTCAATTTTGAGGCTGGTGGGAGAAGTTTAGAGAATGGAGGGCAATCCTAACAGATAATTCTACCTGGACCTCAATCAGGAAATTGGGAGAAATCTTCCCTAAGGTCCCTATTCGTACATTCCACATCCCTCCACTCCTAAATAGAACATAGAACATAGAACAATACAGCACAGAACAGGCCCTTCGGCCCACGATGTTGTGCCGAACATTTGCCCTAGCTTAAGTACCTATCCATGTACCTATCCAAAATAATCACTGCTTACCAGAGATATTTCTTCCACTTCTGGACTGTACATCAAGACCCTCAGCTCCTCTTCCAAACACGGGCCACCTCTTCTACGTTAGATGCCCTCACACTTAGTTGATCCTGGATTCCAGGAATCTGGAACCTTGGGAGTGCTTGCAGTACCAGTCCTGGCCACTAGCACTGCCCTGAGTACAGAGCTGCCAACCCACGAGATTAGCCGACAGTTCTCTGAAGTTGGGTCTTCTGCCTCATTGCAGAGTGAGGTCTTCTCTCCTGCCAAATAATGTTCCTCAGAGCATTAACTGGCCGTGGGTTGATTATTTACCCAGTAGAACAGGAAGCCCACTCATCCACAAAGTCACACCTGCAATCTCTGAATGACCTGCTGTGCATTTCCATTAGTTTCTACTTTTATTTCAGATTTGCATCAGTTACGTTTTCCTATTTTTTAATTCAATCTCATATCCAATGTCATTTGATCATTGACACACGCAGATTAATTTCATAATGAGTTATGATGTCTACTTGGACTCAATGTGGATGCATTTAGCTCCTTCCATAAAGTGTGTACAGTGCAAGTGGTCAGAAGGAGGATCACCTCCACTGAGCAAAGGCATGCAAGTTAAAACTTTAGCATTGTCCTTAAGAAAAATCAATACTCATAGTTATATCTGACAGATTTTGCACAAACATGGTACATCATTAATAAATGGAGAACACGTCTCTATCACATTTCTATACATGAAGCTCAGATCCAATTACAGGTACAAATATTTATTCAGCAATCATTGAAGACTTCAGTAATGAAAGAAGCAAGACAAACATTTAAACATCTTTACACCAGTTAAAGGCACAAATGAGGTCAAATATTCAAATACACTTCAAATTAGAGAGAATATGTTCCAAGTGTGTGCCCCGAGCACAGATGCTCGTCCACCAGAAGCATACATTGAAAGTAAACTGGAATGTCCCAAATCTTTTTAAAAACAGAAAAGGATTTTTTTTTTCAATTGCTGCTATTGTTGCAATGTTCACAATCATGAAAGCTAATTTCTACAAAGCAATGAGAATAAATAATGATCTTATTTGCTTCATGCATTTTCATTGATGAAAAAATGTTGACTGATTTTCTCACATCCTAACTAGTGTAAGGAATTTATGCCATTTTCTCATTTTCACTACCTACGTCACATCTGGTCTGATGATATAACCTTACTGGTTAGTGATTCTGATATGGCTTCCTCTTTCTTTCACCATGTCCATTCCAATTCACACATGTCCATTCTCACCCCTTTGCTTCGCTCACAGAACCATTATTGGATTTCCCTCGTCTTTCCTCTTTTCACCACCAGTTTCAGTATTCAATAAATCATCTTTTGTCATCATTGCCACTTCAATGCTATGTCATGACCAAACATTTCTCTCTCCATCTTCTTTTAAACTTCTAAAAGGGCCACTCTATCCACAAACCTTGCTCCAGTCTTCACTCGCCCCAAATCTTTCTCATTCTTCCCCTGGTCCCAAAATGTGCAAGTGCAGAAGATGCAATGATTGCCCTTTATCTGCTTTCTTCACACTGCCTAAAGTAGTTAAATAGTAAAGAGTTAAGTCATGTAATCAGTATTAGCAAAGCTAGTAAAGTGAATGGGGACAGATCTATAAGGAATGGATAACAACGAAGATATAGAGCCAATCAAGGTTAGTAGCATAAAGGCCATAGTATCAGCAGGATAATGTTGGTCATGCGTAAATACACCTAATGTCTGTAAAAGACAATGAGACAAACAGCAGATCATTTAAGACACCTGAACAGAGAAATGTGGGATTGTAATATGAATTGTTGTAATGTTTTGGACAGTATTACATTTATCTGTAAAACAGAAGAATAATTTGTGTACCGCACTGATAAAGCTGGCTCTTTCTATTTACACGTGAAATAAATGACTGTAGCCCGACTTCCAGTGACTTCTTAACAATTTGTTGAGTTTGACAATAACACTGTCCATGGCCCGAAACATCTGGAGAGGGGGAATATGTCTTACTTGTGCTTTATTCAGTTTAGTATACTGTGTTTGCTACCCACAATTAGATCTGTTACGCATGGTGGGGAGATCAGCCCAGATTATGTGACCCAATTTGCGGAACGCTTCACTGAGTGTGCAGTAAAGAGGGCTAGAATGAATCAGACCAAGTTTCGAAGCCTGGACCATTCCTGTAGAGCTGTGCTGTTGAGCCGAGAAAGGGTGTGCCAGATCTTTGAGGCATGCTGTACCTTTCTCACCTAGATCCAACAAAGGCAGGACATCCTGGGAATTCTGTGCCACCTTGCACTCACTGCTTCTAAACCAACCTGCAGGGTATATAAAATCCTACACTTCCTCCTGCCTGGTGTTTTAAATCTTCCTCTGACCTTTCTGCTCCCATTTGTCTACAATGTTTCAACAAAGCTCAATATAATTTCAAGGAAACGTGTCTCATCCTTCATCTGGACATTTTACAGCCTTCCAGACTCAACATTAAGTTCAAATATTTAAGATCATGATATCTGTCTCAATATTGTTTCTTTTCTCTTTGCTCGTTTGAGTTTTGTTTTTTTCTTAACTCTTACTTTGTGTTTTGATTTTTGCCAGTGGCTATTAATTATTCACGCTTCTACTAAGTAAGGACAGAATTGATGTTCACTGAAGACTATGCAATGTTCAGAAACATTCGCAACTCCTCCTTGATAGTGTATTGTTCTGTCTTGCTATCTTGGATGGGTGGCCTCATGCACTAATGGTTGAAAGTAAGTGTGCAAGTTTAACAAACTGTCTGTTAGCCTTCATAGTGGGTGGATTCAAATACAGGAGTAAGGATGTCTTGCTGCAATTATACAGGGCATTGATGAGGCCACATTTTGAATAATGCCTGGTCTCCTTATCTGGAAAAAGATGTTCTAGCTATAGAGCAAGGGCTTACCTTCATGAATGATGTATGAGGAAAAATTGAGTCAGTTAGAATTGTATTCACTGGAGTTGTGAAGAATGGTTTCGATGGGGAATGGGGCAGGCTGGGGCGGGGGGTGTGTGGGGGAGGGGTAGCACAGAAACTTATAAATTAATATCAAGTCAAGAAAGGTTAGATGCAGGAATGATGTTCTAGTTGGTTGGGGGAGTGCAGAACCAAGGGTTATTATTTAAGAATAAGGAGTAAACCTTTCAGCACTGAGATGAGTAAACATTTCTTCACCCAGAGAGTAGAAACCTTACAATTCATTACTACAGAGCATTGTTGAGACTAAAGCATGTGTTTTTAAGAAGGAGTTAGATATAGCTATTGTGGCTAAAGGGATTGAGGAATCTGGGTTGTTGTGTCACCATAGCTTTACCAGACCATAGGGGCACCTCTGTCATTAGAGAGAAGTGACTCATAGTAATTTAACTAGAGGACCACCAGGTTTGATGAATTTTCCATGGCTTCTTCCCCTCTGGAGGAGGTTAGTAGCCATTTGAGATTGCTGTCGTTGCTGAGCCCACAGATGTTGTTGTAATTGTTGTCTCTTTCTACATTGTCTTCATAAGTGCATCAGCAGTTCCAACCACTTCAATCTCCACATGAGATGAGAAAACAGATAATCTGTGGAGAATGTCAGGAAAATATCACAAGGTATCTTTAGTCAAGAAGAATCTGAGCACTCACATCCATCACAATGAAACCTCATGTTATGCCCTCATACAGTATGGTTTGGAAGATTTTGCAAGGGGGTCATTGTTATGCCATGATAATAGCACTGATATATGTCACCTTATCTAAGAGTGTGTTAACCAGCCAAGGTTTTAATGCTATACTGAGGAAGCACCCACCCTCCTCAAAGGAAAACCTCCCTTTTACATCAGAGAATATGCCCTTAAATACTTCCAGCTCAGCAAACAACCTGTTGATAAAGTTGAAGCTAGATGGTGTGCCAGTGCTGAATCAGCAGAGGCATGGTTACCACAATTGTCCCTTGCAGGGCCTCAAATTCTAAAGGTTTTACTCCACCCACTTTCCACATGATGCCAACCACTTTGTGTCATTATTGAGCAGTTTTAAATGATTTGGTAAGGTTCCTTCAGTGGGAGTAACCAGCCAGCACTACCTGGGACACATGGATATTCCTTCATACTTTTTGTTAGCTTTTGTGCTGCTGTTACCGTGGCCCTGATGATCTTTCAACCTCACCTTGTTTTGGTCAAGCCCCATCATACAATTATTAATATTCTCACTGTACCCCAAGAGCCAATGTCTAGCCTCTCAATGACCCAGTGTAATGAAGCCCATCTACAGGTTTGGGTTCCAACTAACCAGAGCTCCATGGATTACCCCCATCAGCCCCTGATCATTATTGAACAAATTCCAAAGTGCACCGTGACCCACTCCCTGAACAAACTTGCAAGGGTATGCCAATAGGCTACGGGACAGTGTCAGGACTGACGTCTCCACAGCTCTCTGACTAACCTACATATGATCATTGGACTGGCTGTACTTGACCATGGCCAAATGCTCAGGCTGCAAGATCATGGATCTCCGGACTCTGAGAGGACCATGTGTATGACTCAATGTGGCCAATCTCTTGGACTGGAATCCAAGAAATAAGCCCCTTGACTTACTGTGAAGATAACCCTGACTGACAGCAGACACATTCACCCTACTAAAGACTACTCCTCTCTCACTTTCTCACATGGCCATTTGTTTTAAAGTACTTGCAGCATTAGATGCTTACACATGGTACACGTCTGACATTGACATCTCAAGATGCAACACAGCCAAGTATTCAACTGCTTGACTGTTCAGTATTTCCCATTATATCCAAGCTGCCTATCTCTCTATCTGTACTAGAAAGCATTGTGAGGTATACAGGGATGGTCAGTCTGTCAGTCAGTGCTGAAGTTGTTGGATTTGTGTTAAGAAAGCAATGTGAAGTAGACTAGGGCTGGCAGCTTTTGGGTCAGAATGAGCAGTAAAAAAACACGAGAAGACAGAAAATGCAACCTTTGCATAAGCATGTGTGTGTATCACTGAGCGTTACGTGACCTGGTAGAAGCCTACAAGGTCCTGTTGCCCTTGATCTCCAAAGAAAAACATTCATGGGTTAGAGTGATGCAGGCATTGGACTAAGAGGAGGCATGATGGTCTGGTGAACCTGGTGGTTTGTTGATGCCAACTAGTGTAAATAAAGAGTCGAGGAGGAAAGTGACCATGGAGCATTCAGGGTTACTATTGTGAAGAAGTAAATGGATGACAAACCAGGACAAACATTCAACAAGATGCATCTACCAGGTAGCCATTCTGATTTGTATGTTGGGAATTTGTGCTATCTAGATACTTGGTGAAAGAGAGGTGGCGTTTATTTTAATTCATTCATTAGAAGTGGGTGATACTGGCTTGGCAAGAATTTATTGCCCACAACAAATTGCCCTTGAGAAGGTGGTTGTGCACTAACTTTTTGAACCACTGTAATCCATGTACTCTCAGTTAGACTTATAACACAATTAGGAAGTGAGTTCCGAGATTTTGGTTTAATGACAATGAAAGAACAGTTATATATTTCCAAGTCTGAATGGTAAGTGACTTGGGGGTTCTTGCAGGTAGTGGTGTTCCCATGTATCTACAGCCCTTGTCTTTCTGGTTGGATGTGGTCATGGATTTGGAAGGTGCTGTCTCAGGAGTAAGTTCAATTTCTGGACAATGTTCACCCTACCCTGCAGATGTCAGTCATGGGGGATTCAGTGATGACCACATCTTTGAATGTCAATAGGCAATGGTTACATTCTCTCTTGTTAGACATGGTTATTGCCCAGTATTTGTGTGCCATTAATGTTATCACTTGTCAACCCAAGCTTGGATATTGTCCAGGTTTTGCTGTATTTGGAGTTGGACTGCTTCAGTATCTGAAGTGTTCTGAATGACGCTGAACATTGAACAATTATCTGCTAACAGTCCCATTTCTGACCTTATGATGGAGGGAAGGTCATTAATGAAGCAGCTGAAGGTGGGCCGAAGACACTACTCTGAGATCAGGAGCTGAAGGGCACTGGTGGAACCCAAACTCAGCATCAGATTATTGCTAAGGTAATGATGCTTGAAAGTAATATTGATGACACTTTCCATATCTTTACTGACTATCAAGAGTAGATGATTGATCCCCAAACTCCATACAGAGAACTTCAATGCCAATTTGTCGTTTTTCTCTGTCCAATCACTAATCATGAGTAGGGTAGATGCCAGTGCTTCTCCAGACACAATTTGGGCCCTTGAAGATGGTGCAACAATGCATGTTGTTCATATTATGGCAGATGTATCATGAGTGTCAAGTTCTTCCAGGTAAGACAAGATGGAGCTATGACATGATTCTTAACATAGGGGCCACAACAACAATCAAAGCAATGTTTGGCTGGCAATATACAGGGAAAATCCTTGCCTGGCCTTGCAATGAGTTTCACTCTAGGTACGATATGACTCACATTAATCCAAAAGAAAATGGTGGCTCACTGAATCAGTGGTTAGCTCACAGCACCAGGGACCCAGGTTTGATTCCACCTTCAGGAGACTGTCTGTGTCGAGTTTGTACATTCTTTCAGTGTGTAAATGGATTTCTGCCAGGTCCTCTGGTTTCCTCCAACCATCCAAAGATGTGCTGGTTAGGTGGATTAGCCATACTAATTTACCCATGGTTTTCAGGGATGTGCAAGCTAGGTGTGTTAGCCATGGGAATGCAGGGTTACAGGGATAGGGTAGGTGAATGGGTCTCGATGAAAAACTCTTCAAAGAGTCAGTGTGGACTTGTTGGGCCGAACGGCTGTTTGCACACTGTATGGATTCTATGTTCCATTTTGTCCTAGGTCCGTCCTTCCTTCCTTCCAATAAAGATAATTGCTGATGGTTTTTGATGTCATACCCACTTCCACAGCTTGTCAATTATATGTTTGCAATTTTATTGTTTATCTGATATATGGTTGAATCATCTAATGTTTAAAATGTATCATACTGATCATACAGTCAGTCAATTGATTGAATGTAGTAAGCTTTTTCACAAAATCTGGAAAATCAAATAATAAATGTTATAAATAAAGGGAACCAATGGATGTACTACATTTAGATTTCCAGAAAACAATTGATCATTGGATGCATCAAATATTATTGTGAAAATGAAATTACCTGACTTGTATCTGGACTTGATGAATTGTCATATGAGGGAAGTTTGGGCCGGCTCAACTTGTATCTACTATAATTTAGAAGACTAAAGGCAAATTGATTGCAAGATATAAGATCCTGAGGTGTCATGAAAAAGTGGATGTGAAGACAATGATTCCTATTTTCTGTGAATCTAGAACTAGAAGTCGCTGTTTAAGAATAAGTGGTTGCCCATTTAAGATCGACCAGAAGTCATTTTGTTTCTCTCTGAGAGGGCCATAAGTCTTTGGAACTCTCTTCCTCGAAAGGCAATGGAAGCAGAGCCCTTGAATATTTTTAAGGTAGAGGTGGATGGATTCATGGTAATCAAGGGGGTGAAAAGGTATTGGGGATACTTGGAAATGTTGAGGTTACATTACAGATTGGGCAAAATCTTATTTAATAATGGAGCAGAGTTGAGTGGGTAAGTGGTTTACTGCTGCTACTGAATTCTATGTTTGGGCTTTTTTTAATTAGCAATAAGTAGTAAAGGTAGTAGAATGTTCAAGTACAGAGTAGATCATATTTATGGATAAATTAAATAAATAGAAAGATTCAAAGTAGAATTGCTGAAAAAGCCACTGAAGAGTATCTTCCATTAACTCTGGAAACATAAGAACTTTCAAATGAGGAATGGTTAGTTTCACTGAGTTTATCTCAGTTGAATCCTCCCTCAGGGTTTTCATTTTTAGCTTGCTTTTGTACTGTCACAAATCTAGAAACATCTCTTCTCATTGAAACTAATGTACAAAGCAATATGTGCAACATCAAAAGATAGCAGCTATTTTCGAACAACATAATAATGTGGCAGTGTGATGCATAATATGTTAGGCAGCATTTGAAAAACCATAAAAAATGAACATTATAGGATGTGAGGACTTTTATTTCCATCAAAGCATCATATGTAAAATGTTATAGATGTTTCATTTCCAATTTCTCCGTATTTCTACATTTTGCATGGGATTTTAGATCTCTAATATTTGCATTTTTTATATATAAAAGTAATAAAGACTTTTTAACCAATAATACCAGCATAACATTATCTACTCTGTACTTGCTACATTCTACTACCTTTACTACTTACTGCTTTTACAGCTAATAAAAAAATAATACTCATAGAATTTATCAGCAGCAGTAGGCTACTTAGCCATTCAACTCTGCGCTGTTACTACATAAGATTTTGCCTGATCTGTATGTAAACTCCACATTCCCAATTAACCCCCCTAATAACTTTTCACCCCCTCGATTACCATGAATCCATCCATCTCTGCCTTAAAATTATTTAAGGGCTCTGCTTCCATTATTGGTTTTATTTAAGGATGAATGGTATAAAGCAATGAAGGAAAAATTAATAGAGATGGCAATGCAGTTGGATGAAGTCAGTCAGCAAAAGGTTCATGTGGAACATAAAAGCCCAGAAAGCAGTTTGTCTGAATTGTCTGTTTCACCACCTACCAGGTAAATAGTGTATGTTTGCTTGCAACACTGTCAGAAATATGGATAAAATCTAATGACATCTGACATGACGAACTGACTTAAAATGCATGCCGACTGGTCAGATGTGATCATTCTCCAGCTTCACATTTCCTCTCAACGATATAAGTGTAGGATGCAAAGTGATTTTCCATCCATTTAAAGAAGTGTTTGTGGGGAAAAAAATGCACAGCTGCAAATTAAAATTTCCAATTCTTGAACAGATAATTTGCCTTCTCATTGTTTATGACATGGCAAAGTACAGGCATTTAGTCTATTCACAGCTTCCTTTCTCCCAAAGAAACAGGTCCACTTCTACACATATCATCTATTACTGTTAAGGTTTCTGTAATGCTCACTGTACCTTTCCAAATTATTTTTGTACTTATTTCCATTTTGATTCCCACTTGTGATAACAAATTTCCTCTCAAAGAAGGAGAAACTTACTTTTCATTAATGGACTTTTACTTCCCGAAATGGGAATTATTCTTTTATGTCATTTCATCCCCTCTCTTCTTTCAGTGATCATATTCATTAACAAAGATCAAAGCCAGTAATTTATCGGCTTAAGTTGATTTTTAAAAAATTTTGTTACATTTCACAACTAGCGTATCTATCAATGCTGGTAGGTTACCATGCTCAAAAATAGAAAAAAATTATCCTTATGGTTTGATGTCAATTATCATCCAAAAAGACTTAATGGCCATTAAGTAAACTGTCTTTCTCTTTGAACTATAAAGTCATCTGTGGGAAAGAAGGAGGTCCTCAATTTTTGTATGGCTTTCCCCCATCACCTGCCATACCTTGGCCGTGAAAATGTTGGAATTCCATGGTAAGTAAAGCAGGTGACCATTGGTGCAATTTGTCATCATGACCACTGGGATTATTCAAATTGCTTTGGGTTGATTCTCTTCTGCCAATCGTTCTAATAGTTATTAGTCTAACTTACTGACACAAAGAGGAAAGGATGCCCATAAAAAGTCTTCTGCAGAAGTAAGGTTCAGTGATGATAAATAGAGTAGCTCTGTTACTTAGTACTTAATAGCCGATTAAATTACATCTGAATTACAGGAGAGTCTCTTCTGAGACCTCAGGGTAGTCTCATAAGTAAGTATATAAAACTTAGCACTGAACTTGCAACTTAAAACTAGTCAGCTTCATCCAATCATTATTTATCTTGTTTATCTTGTGAGGTCAATTAACACTTTCAGGTTCTAACTGCTTTATACAACAGCCACATATACTGTTCTGTCTGAGAACTGTATAAATCTCCTGCTGTGGTTATAGCAGATGACTGGGAAATAACTGTGCAAACTGAAAACCTTTAATGAGACTCTAGTATAGATCAGATGTGAATTTTGACACAGGTAATAAATAATAGCTATAAAGGCAAAGCTGTATGGTAGGTCCATCAACAGGCTTATACCCGCAGAAGTGCTTTAAATCTCTAGTTTTCACTGTAGGTTCAGTTGATTGTGAATTTGTTATTTTTCATGACTAATGTACATTTAAACTCTGCACTCATAAATTGATACACCATAGCAAACAATGATTCACCATGCTTAATGGTATTGCCCATCTGATGATAATAAACAATTCTCATCACCGGCTTGCCATGTTTGCAGACATTCCTATTACAAATGTATTTCAGTAAACTATGGAAGAATGTGATTCTTTGGTAGCCAACATCCTGGGGCTTAATTTTAATCAGAGTTTAGCTATCTGGAGTTGACAGATTTCATTCAGTTTTAATATAAAATGCCAACTTAGACAGCTGTGCATTGCTCAGAACTTATCTCTGGTGCCCAAGTGTTGTCAATCCAATCTCCATCTGGAGATTCATATATAAGCAGGTTAAGAGTCATTAAATGTCTGGATGTTACAATTTAATATGACTGCAGATCTTCTTTCAACAGCTGTCCCGATCCAATTCCTATCATTCCATCAGTTAAGCACTCATTAAAGGGAACAAAGCAAGAAGAAAACCAAGCTGATATCTAAGATAGAACCATGTGCATTTTTACAGAATAGTATTTAGTGAGAAGGTCAACCTTTTGTTGAATGTGCAAGTGGCTTTTCAAAGTTCAACAGGGAGTCATTAATTTTGGATGTAGTGTTTTAACGTTGTGTTCCCTCACTCTAAATTTAAAGGTTTGAAAGGCTGCTTGCTTGTAAAAGCTGACAATTATTTGTTGAAAAACTTTTGTTAATTAAGCTTTAAACATTCCAGTGCATGTTTAAAAGTTACAGAAGTAAAAGAGAAAATTCTCTAGTCAATTAAATGTCTATGTTCATGCAAAATTGTAAGGACAAGATATAATTACTGTGTACCAATGGTTCAAACTAATATAAAACTACTGACACTGTCAGGTGAAAATTTTCTTTCTAATGATAATTATACAATATTTCAATGCAGATTTAGGTCTTCCATTTCTTCAATTCTTTGCCATCATTTCCATCTCATTTATCACATCCAATCTGAATCCTTTACTTCGTCCTCATACATTTTAAACACTGAACAAATTCAAGGACGTAATCCCCTTAAAAAATGATGCACTCGGCTTCAATTATGTTTTCTGAGAAATAATTCAATGTGTTAACTGGCTTCTGGGTAAAAAGCATTATGATAATCTCTCTGTACTACTTTTTTATGGCAGACTTAGATTTATGCCTTCAATGTCATTTCTAGCCAATGTAAGCAATCTCCCATTTTAGTAATAAATTTTATTTTTAATAGCAGATAAAATAAATTACCAATGTTCACCTTTCATCATTATTATATTAATAATCAAATATTTTCATGGGCTAAAAATCATTTTAGAAATGAGATTGCTGACCTAGAATTAAAGCTGTGATTAGCGGAGAAGCCAAACTAACCCATGTGGGATAGATAAAACCATGATACTCTAGAATTACCACCTTAATCAAGAGGCACTGAAAATCAGTTAGGCGTCTTGAAACTTGAAAAAAACCTACTGTACTCACATTTACAGGATAATTCCACATGTTAAGAGATGAAAGATTACCTACAACAATCTAGCTTGGAATGAAACAATGACACAAATACCAGAACATCCATAGAAACTGTATAACAACAACAGAAAGAGATAGCTACGTGGATAGATGATGGCAAGGATCTTGAAAGTTATTCTCTCCTCTCTGTCTGTCTGTCTGTCTCTCTCTCTCTCTCTCTCTCTCAACCCCCAACCCAAATGTAAAAGGTAAAGACCACTGTTTACCAAGAAATCAATATTTGTAAGCTTCATCACTTCTAAGGAAACAGGACAATAGGTAAACCATTAGGATTCAGGTTTCACTCTCATAACTCAATGTCTCAATAAACCTTAAACTGCAACTGCCCATATTTTCATGTTTGTACAAGATGCCTCCTTTGCCCTCTTCTTTTTAAGCTTAATGTATGTGTCATGTGGGTTTGATGTATTTCCTTTACAAGCCATTTACAATCTCAACACCTGGTTATTTTCCTCCAACCTCGCCCGTCCCAGTGGTGCTTCTCCAGTCCTTTACAGAAAACTTTAACACTTCCCCATCAATGGCTGTAAAGGTTAGCCACACTGTCTCCAGTCCTGTTCTTTCTCCTAACATTGTGTGCCCTGCAAAAGTGTCTGTGAACATGATGATGTACATTCTCAAGGGCTCTCATTCCTTCACATTCTACCAAAGCACTGAAGGTTAAAACGTTGCTTTCCATCTGCTGTCCCACTACCAACCTTGAACCCATTAAACCAACTGTACTCTTGTGTAGTCCTTGGGACCATACCCATTGGTGCTTGTGGATCCTCTACTCTTGCACTCCTGTGTGGTAAACAAGACAATATGCAGTTGGCACATTCATGTTGGTTTCCATGTACACCCATCTGCACAATGAGACCTTACTTATCTGTACTGATCATAAAAGATTATTAACTCAGTACTGACACAGGGTGTATCTTCTAGGAATGACCCATTTTGCTAACCTCAGGTATAACCTCTATCAAGCTGCTTTAGTCAGGCTGGGATGTCAGCTTCTACTATTGATAGGGATGAGTCCATTCTACCTGCTGCTTAGAGCCTGGAGAAGGGCTCACAGGAAGTATTCATTGAAACTTAGGGATGGTCTCGTTCAACTTCCTTCCCTATGACTTGAATCCCATTTCTCAGTTATCTATGGACACTACACATCTACTGCGTATGTCCCACTTCTGAGCAGTATTGTGTCTCCAATCTCTTCCATGATGCTGTTTCCTATGCCAGAGGTCATCAGTATTTCCTCTCAGGTAAAACACTGAAATAACTGTAACACTCACCTCGACGAAGATGTCCTAATGTTTCACAATGACCAGATTTAAATTCTATTTCCAAAGAACTCTTTTCCTGGTTGTACCTGACACATTCCCAATGCTAAATTTAGAGATGAGAGCTATTTCCATGGAATGGCCTGGCAATGTCATGTCAGATGTCAGTCAATAGCTTATTGGGCAATCAGCTAAGCCTCTTCTTTATTCTGAGTTGACAAGCCATCCAGTCTCACAAATTAGCCTATTCACAGTTTCTTTGAGTCTTCTGGAGCAGAGGAAGCAGAAGTCAGCAAACGACTCATTTCAGGTCACTGTCCCACTCACCACAACTGACATTTCCATCCAACCTGATGTTGTATTTGAATGGGGTTCTACATTTATTGCAGAGTAATAAAGAGTTAGCTCTAAATTCAAACAATTTATTACGGTGCCTTAGACATATTAGAACATTAAAAAACTTTGATTGTAGATGCAGTCTTCACAGGGAGTCCAAAATCTTCTTAAATCTTCTCTGTCTATGGAGTCACTCAGTTTTGCTCCACCCACAGACTAACACAATCAAGCAGAATCACAAAGATCAGTGAGCAGGCCAAGACAATCAAATACTTATTATTGCTATCAAATGCAACACACAGTATCTTAGAAAAGACTTTCTAAAAACCCTTGCATGCCACATTCACTAAATTTGCCCCATCTACATATCTGTCCTTCCCTAAGGAATTCTTATGGTCTAAAATCATTGAGTGGATCAGGTTATATATTTGCTCGCTGAGCTGGTAGATTTGTTCTCAGATATTTTGTCACCATGCTCGGTAACATCATTGGTGAGCCCCTGATGAAGCACTGGTCTTCTGTCCTGCTTGCTATTTATGTGTCTCGGATTGTTGCATTAAGTGTTATCGCTTCTGGTTCTGTTTCTGAGAGGTTGGTAAATGTGGTCCAAATTGATATGGTTGTTAATGGACTTCCGGTTTGAATGCCAGGTCTCTAGGAATTCCCGTGCGTGTCTTTGTTTAGCCTGTCCCAGGATGAACAGTCCCAGTCAAACTGAAGTTCCCTCTTTGTCTGTGTGTATGGATACCAGTGATAGTTGGTCATGTCTTTTGGTGTCTAGTTGGTGCTCATGTATCCTGGTGGATTGTTTCCTGTCTGTTTGTCCAAAATAATGTTTGTTGTAGTCCTTCAGGGTATTTTGTATAGGATGTTTGTTCTCCTGGTTGTTGATATGATGCTCTTTAAATTCATCAGGAGCTGTTTCAGTGAGGTGGTAGGTTTGTGGACTACCATGATGTCTAGGGGCCAGAGTAGTCTGGTCGTTATCTTTGGTGTATGGCAGGGTGGCTAGAGACTCTGGGTGCATTGTGTCTCGTTTAAGTGCATTCTGCAGGAATCAGCAGACTGTGCTTATCGGGTACCTATTGTTCCTGAATACAATGTATTGGTGTTTTTCCTAGCTTCTCATAGTTCCTGGGTGATGCAGTGTTTTGTGGCTCATTTAAATAATGTCCTGATGCAGATCTGTCTGTAGGTGTTGGGATGATTGCTCTTGTAGCTGAATCAGTGTGTGTGACTTTTCTATAGATGCTGGTCTGCAGTTCTTCATTGGGTTTTCCTTCTACTGTGATGTCCAGGAAGAGGATGCCCTGGGACAGGCTAAACAAAGACATGCATGGGATTTCTGAGAGGCCAAGCATTCAAACCAGAACTCCATTAACAAGCATATAGTTTGGACCCCATTTACAAATGTCTGAGAAACAGAACTGCAAGTGTTATCACCTAACACAACAAACCGAGACACATAAATGGCAAGCGAGACAGAACATCAACACCTCACCAGAGGATTGCTGATGATGTTACCTGGCACGGTGACAAAACGTCTGAGAACACATCTATCAACCAGCAAGTAAATTTACAACCTGATCCACAACCTAAGCTACAAATCTCCTCCAAAATCGCAATCCCTGAGTGGTTCCAAAATTCGTCTCTTCAGGATGACTGTCTATGTGGAGTTTGCATGTTCTCCCGTGTCTGTGTGGGTTTCCTCCGGGCACTCTGGTTTCCTCCCACACACCAAAAATATGCAGGTCAGGTTAATTGACCATTCTAAATTGTCCATAGTGTTAGGTGCATTAGTCAGAGGGAAATGGGTCTGGGTGGGTTACTCTTCGGAGGGTCAGTGTGGACTGGTTGGGCCGAAGGGCCTGTTTCCACACTGTAGGGAATCTAATCTAATCTCAATATTGAGTTGTTCCATTTTTAATTAAAGATCCCAAAAGTGAAATCTAGGATTCAGGCTAAACAGTTACATAAAAATGGGAAGTCGGCTATTTGTAAGTAATTGTAAGAAGGTTTGTTGCATTCATTAGGAAGCCCCAGTTTAGCTAAAACACATTAGCTAGACAGAAAAATACACAACTCATGACAGTTGAAAGTGATCCACTGACACCAAAAGCTGAACAGATGGTTGGCACAGAGTCATTGATTTCAATAGCTTGTAAAGGTAACATCCTGCTCTCTAGCTAAAGTGTTAGGGAACTCTTCCAATGGAAGTTTCTCATTTTCCCTTCTGGTCCATCTTCTATCCAAAGAAGGCAGTTGGCTGATGAATAATGGCAGCTGAAGGGAAATAAGACTCCTGTCTTTAAGCACTATTGATACACCTCATTTCTAGGAGCTGAGAGTTTACCTTGTCAATCATTTATTTTACTGCTTTCTTCAAAGAAACACAAGACAAATACCAAGATGTTAGGATTGTGACTTCCTCTTTGGATACTTCCCAGCTCAACTCAGTTTACAGCTCATGGCTTTTTCCAAATATTTGCATAGATAATAGGCACCATCCTTCCACCTTGGAATGCAGACATGGAAAACTCAGACTGTTGTGGATTGTTTGTTTATTTCCAGAGAAGGAAGAATATTTCTCTGATTAAGATGTTTTGTGCAACAATTCTTAACAAGTATTTCGACATGTATTCTAAACCAATATCAATTAATAAGGCTCCAATTTCTTACAAAACATTCCTCTGCCAGAGGAAATATGAGTCAGGTAAAGGATACTGTTTCCCACCCTAACACTGTTTTGTTCGTATGACTGCACAGTTTTGGAATGTTATTTCCCTGCTTCTATTAAGGGAATTGCAGAAAATCATTAGGCAATTCAGAAGAATGTGGCTTTAGCATTTCTGCCTCTCCCCAACCTTTCCACTTGCAATGCATCCAAAAACATTTCTATAATTTAATACACAAGAACTATAAATCCATAAACCACACAATTATCAACAATATCTCCTCAGTGTTAATGCTCCTCTTCAGGCACTTTGCTGTATCTGCATTAACGTTTATGACGCCAAACATAACACGACTGCATTAAAGTGGAATAGGTTTGCCATGCTTCTTGTTATGACCAAGTGAGAAGGAGCAATTGACTCTTCTCTTTTTTAGCTGAAAATGTGTTGCTGGAAAAGCGCAGCAGGTCAGGCAGCATCCAAGGAGCAGGAGAATCGACGTTTCGGGCATGAGCCCTTCTTCAGGAATGAAGGGCTCATGCCCGAAACATCGATTTCCTGCTCCTTGGATGCTGCCTGAGCTATTGCGCTTTTCCAGCAACACATTTTCAGCTCTGATCTCCAGCATCTGCAGTCCTCACTCTCTTGTCTTTTTTTAATCCCCTTGTTCATTTGCAACAATTTTCTTTTTAAGATGCATCAGTCATACTTCAATTAAAACTATTTAACCAGATCAAAAATTAAAGAGCTAATTCCAAGGGTCTTCTAAGTGAAAGCGAGTGGAGTCTTATTACCATTTAACCTGACAAAAATTAGAAACGTGCCATGGAACATACAAACACAAGCCAGAGGTCATAAAATTTACAAAGGGGGAAGGATGCCTAGTATAGACACAATGTTAAAGACAGTTATAGTTTAAACTTTTTCGAGTCTTGGAATGGTGAGAGTGAAACATGAGTCCTGCTTTGTTGGGAGTGGCAAAGCTTGAAGAAAGATTGATTTCTCAATGAACAGTGATTTTTCAAAAGTAGTTATTTGTTTTGTGCACAGCACCGGTTTCTCAGATTGACAGAAAGTGAAAGAAGAGCTTTCGATATATTTTCTGGTATTGTTGCTTTCTCTCTCCTTTGCTCAAAAATTGAAGGCAATTGTTTTAGATATGTGAATTATTCACTCAGGTGCAGATAAATCAAGACTTATGAATTTCTTATTGTCTCTGAATTTCAGTGCCTCTTTTGGATATTCTACATGGGTAACTTTGGCTTTTCAAGGGATCACAATTGTCATTTTAGGTCAGCAAGGTATTTTTTAAAAACCATTTTAGTCCATGGAAGTCTCAGGTATTAAAGTCAAAATGATGAAAGTCAAGTATTGATCATCTTTTTTTTCATTTCAACCATTGCCTTATCCACTATCATATTTAATTTTCTGCAGCCAAAGGTTCACAATAAAGTTCTACTTATTATAAAAACTGAACAAAGAAGCAGTCTCAATATTTAGCTTTTTTTAATAGCTCTTTCCATTTAAAAAATCATTGCACTTTGACAATGATAAATTAATCGTTGGCATTGAGAAACATGGAAAATGCAGTTTAAAGCAGGTTGTCTGTCCAATGTCCATTGTTTTGAAACAAAATTAATTGTTTGTGCCAGCAATCATGAGTCAAGTGTAATAACTTAATGAATCAACCTTGTGTGATGTGTGCAGTTGGTAGCAAGAGTCAAACAAGGGCTTTTACATGTTGCCAAAGAAGGTTTTCCATTGAAGCAAATTTAGATTTTGATTTAGATTACTTAAAGTGTGGAAACAGGCCCTTCGGCCCATCAAGTCTACACCGACCCTCCGAAGAGCAACCCACCCAGACCCATTCCCCTACATTTACCCCTTCACCTAACACTACGGGCAATTTAGCATGGCCAATTTATCTAACCTGCCCATTTTTGGACTGTGGGAGGAAACTGGAGCACCCAGAGGAAACCCATGCAGACACGGGGAGAAGGTGCATGATCCAGATCTCAATGTGGAAGGAAAGAGTCCTGACCAATTGAAGTATTTCCTGTCAATTAGACCTTCTCAGTTCTTCATCATGTTTGTGAAATGTTTTCATATATTCTCCAGCACCTATATATATTTCTTACTCTATGGAAACCAGTGGTTTGTTTTTGGTTTTGCTGAAAATGTTTTTCTTCAACAAGGGACCAAAAGAAATGGCGTCAATGGCCCACATGATTCTGCTTCCAAACTCACCTACTTCCACAAATGCTGAGGATTAACAAGACCAAGACGGGAAAGTGAAGGCAGCCGTGTTATGCATTTTACGTAACTAAGGAAGATGATGAAAGTTCACTTTTTAACATCCCGAGGTTTTCATGGGGCCGGGCAGCTTCAGCTTGTTGGCAACATAGTCAGTAATGTTAATTCAACAAGAAGTGGTCATTTTAACAAAAGTCTATTGCACAGAAATTACATTTTAATGACACTAACATTTCCCTCACTATCGCAAATTCCAGCTCTCCGCATGCCCTGGTCAATTTGAATATGTAGATTATTTGTTCATTCAGAGATCGCAACCACTGCAATCAACAATTTGGTCCAAAACTTTTACAAAGATAAATTAATTCTCACAGTTGTTTTTAATATTCAGTTTAATTACAAAATATATAGCTTTGTACAAGGTATGCCAGCAATTACGTTTGGAAGGGAAGTGGGGAGATCATCTGCAGTCGATGTATTCTGTCATTATTATTGATTTATATCTTTTTCAACAATATGAGGTAGTGCCTGCACTGGCTGAGGTTACCATGAAGGACTCTCCTTCTCAACCTCTCCCCTCGCCTGAAGCATGGTGACCCTTAGGTTAAACTCACTGCAGTTGACTCTCTCTCTAATAAAAGAACATATAACAGTCTTCCCAGGGCTATGGTAACTTTATTTTTACCTTGTCAATTTGGAGCTCTACACGCTACACAATCTCTTTCAGATGCAGTTAAAGCACAATCAAGACTAAATCTAAAGGAGAACTTTATATGATGTGCGTGATCCTTGAAATGTTATTGAAACTTAATGAGAAATAAATGTTCTTGAAGATGCTTTCCTTCCTGTACAGAAATAAATCTCACTGATAAGAAAGATTTTAGTACCAAACTGAAATATCTAAAGTAAGGAGTGCAAAAAGAATCACTGATATAACAAAAACTTCAATATAGTTTCTGACCTGAAACATGAGCATGTTTTTAATCTTTGTCACAGCCTGTAAAAGGCAGTAAGGTCCACAGTTCAATATCTGGAAGGTCATCATCTTCAACCTGCTCTATCAGGATTATGTTAGATAATCAGCAAAGCAATGTCAGAGTCTGGAATGCATTCATATTCACAACTATCTGACTCAGAGATTGTAACCAGCACGTGCTGACCCGTACCCAGCAGAAACCACAAAGACATCTCTTTCATTCCCAGGAAAGTTGCTGAACAAGGTGAAATCTTGCAATGCCTTGCTTTACCATGTCTTTCCAACGTGTGTTCAAAAGCAACAAAATCAAAGACAAAAGCATCACAGACTGGAGAAAGCTACAGCCTTCCTAAAAATATGTGTGCAGTGAGCGAAAAAAAATCAATTTGTATAGCTAATGACAAAGGGCGAGGGAGTGACACAAATGGAGTAGAGCTGGTATGGAGCTTGTGATTGAACTGAAGGACTTTGTTCTGGTGGCATGGGCCACGGTGAGAGTTCTGGGAGTGGGTACCACTCTGTTACTTGGTGGGTGTCTAACAAATAGACAATTAAGGAGCTGCAGAAAGGGGTCTGTCTAGTGAATGCGTTGGCGACTAATTTGGGCTAATCTAGGACTTCAGACGGGAATGAATGAGGGAAAATCGACATTAGCTTATGCTGGTTGGTGTCATATTGACAAGGCAGTCTGCCCTGCCTGTGCTCCAGGAGGGTCTGCCTGTATCTGCCTGTCTGTTTTCATAGAACAGAACAGAACCATATGTCGTACTGGTAGACAGAAGAAGCACAGTATTCAATGATGCCTCTCTACAGGTTCTCCTCCAAGCAGCAAGGGCAAGGCCAGATATCTTGTTCCTAAACTGTGAACAATTGGTTCCTAAACTCTAAACCAATTATGCCCAGATCGGATCAGAGCTCAGCTGCCTTGGGGGTCACTCGCTGAACCTAGGGTAAAGTTTTACAGTTTTACAGTTCCCTACTTCAGCAGTTTTGTAGGTATGGAGAGGGGAAACTGAGAAACCAGCTGAACAATCCTCGCAACACCTTTTTGCCTGCTGTACACAATACTGCAGATGATTTAATGAATTAAAGGTTGAAGGAGTCTGACAATTCACCCTGCTTGGCCTTTGGTGAGATGAGGGGAAGCACTTGCCTCTATGGTCCACTTTCTGCATTATGTTACCCCTCCAAACTCTGAGCCTGCAGATGCGTCCTCACTCCATTCCCACCCCCAAGTCACTTCAGTGTGACATCCATTCCCATCTCTTTATGCACCAGCTCCCCCTTCTTTTCCCTGCCACGCTCCTCCACTCCACACCTAGTTGCTCCTGACCATGCGAATGGGGAGCACTTGCTGTTTCAGCTCTGGCTAATGCTGCCACTGGTGCTGCTGGGAATAACCAGCTGCTGGGACTATCGGAGAAGGGATGTAAATTCTACTTCCAGCCCACTAATACTCCTTTGTGTGGCAGTTGTACTATAAGTTGAGCCTCCAACAGGAAATTGAGGGAAAATGTTGACTTCCTGTGCAACATTGAAACCTACAGCTTCATAAAGTGGTGGAGGCAAGGGAGCTGAGTATATTTAAGACCAAAATGGATGGATTCTATTTAAGCAGGAGACTCAAGGATGATTGGGTTAGATGGGAATGTGGAATTTGAAACACAAGCAGATCAGCCATGATCACATTAAATGGTGGAGCACAGGGAGACAATGGCCTAGTGATATTGTTACTGGACTGTTATTTCAGAGACCCAGGTAATGTTCTGGGGACCTGGGTTTGCATCCCACCACAGTAGATGGTGGAATTTGAATTCAATGACTATCTGGAATTAAGAGTTTCATGTGATGATTATGAATCCCTAGCTGATTATCAGAAAAGCCCATTTGGCTCATTAATGTCCTTCAGGGAAGGAAGCTGCCATTCCTACCTGGTCTGGACTACATGTGACTCCAGACTTAGAGCAATATGGCTGACTCTTAACTGCCCTCTGAGCAATTGGAGACAGGCAATAAGTGCTGACCTAGCTAGTTACGTCCTCATCCCATGAATGAAGTGCCCCATGAAAATGCTCATGGGGCCAAGTGGCCCACAGTTTCCTATGTTCATACAGTTCTTTACTTTGAGGAGAAAGTGAGATCTGCAGATGCTGGAGATCAGAGCTGGAAATGTGTTGCTGGAAAAGCGCAGCAGGTCAGGCAGCATCCAGGGAACAGGAGAATCGACATTTCGGGCATAAGCCCTTCTTCAGGAATGATTCCTGAACTCTGCACCTGCATTATCCCTGCACCCTCTCTACAGCTTTTCAGCAAAGAGATCTGCTTTAATACTCAACTGAACCAATGTCTGTAATATTCTACCTATTTCTCTGCTCTGCTGATAAATTTCAGACTGCGATCTTTTTTTTGTGATTAACACTCTCTGTAAAAAGCAATGAAACTATTAAAGATCTTCCTTCTGCTCAAAGTAATATATTCTCTGACATACAAAGGAAGCTATCTTCCTATCGATATGTGGTCTGAGCAGATAAAACAAGGGAGAGCTTCCTGGCTTGATGCTATTATATTTTAATGCTTTTTTCTGGTTAACACAATGGATACTTCAGCATTGTGTATTTGTATTAAAGAACCTGTTCCATTTCCAGTAATCATAGCTAATCACACACATTTCATGCAGCAGTCCAGTTGAGACTAAGCTCCTACAGAGACTCAGTCAACCATTTCAAAGTATTTCACAAGATCCATGGAGCATATTAGCAGATCCATTCATACAATGGCTCCTGCAGCTTTGAAAGACTTTAATGGACAAAGAGATGGATGCATGCTGAAAAAGAGCATTATATCATTGTTACATGTAATACAAAATCGGATATCCAATGGCATAAACTGAAATATCTGCCTCATGGGAAGATTAGAAAAACTAACTGTAAGTTTCAACAGCTGGCTATTAGCTCAAAGTGGAAGAAAAAGTTCACCACAGGGACACAGCTGAATGTAGCAGCAGACTCTGCTGCTGAACGCTATATTTATAAACTCTTTTTTAAAGCTCTTTTAAGCACACAATAGAAAACAAACACAGCTCAAGGGACCTCTAAATTTGACAGCCTTCCACGTCTGACCTTTGACACACCAGCTGATACTCCTAGATGATAGAGTCCCGACAGTGTGGAAGCAGACCATTTGGCCCATCGAGTTCACACTGACCCTCTGAAGAGAATCCCACCCAGATCAAACCCCCCAATCCCGTAACCTTGTATTTCCTATGGCTAACCCACCTAGCCTGCACATCCCTGAACTCTATAGGCAATTTTGCATGGCCTATCCACCTAAGCTGCACATCTTTGTTCTGGGTGAAGAGCACCCCCACCCTATCCTGCCCTGTCTTTGCATCTCCAGTTGATCAATCCCAGCAACAGTAGAAGCCACTCTTCCCAATTGGTCAAACCTCCCTTTCACCCTTCTGATTGACCGAACCTGTGGCATTATCTCACTCAACTATCAGTGGCATTTACCAGTTCTACCAGTGTTGGGTATTGTGAAGTGAGAATGACTGCTTTTGCCATCAAGGCCACACTTGCCTGAGTGTGGCATCAAGAAGTCCTGGCAAAATTAGATGTGACATAAATCAAGAGAAGACTTGCCATTATTAGAGTCATACCTGGCACAAAGGAGGACAATTGTAGTTGTTGGAGGTCAGTCATCTTAGCTCCAGGATATCACTGCAAGTGTTCCTCAGGTGGTGTTCCAGACATAACCATTTTCCACAGCTTCATCAATGACCTTCCCTCCATCATAAGATCAGAAGGTGGGATGTGCACTAATGATTGAACAATGTTCAGCATCATTTGTGGCATCACAGATACTGAAACAGTATGTATGCATTTGCAGAAAGATCTGGATGAATTCAGGCCTGGGCTGACATGTGATGAGTAACAAATATGCACCAGGCACCGACCATCGCCAACAAGAGAGCATCTATCCATTAGCCTTTGAATTTCCACGATATTCAATGTTATTACTGTCCATGAATTGCCCTCTCCAAATGTCCTGAGGTCACCATTCATCAGAAATGAAAGTGGAATAATCATACAAATACAATGGCTGTTGGTCAAAAGCTAGGAATCCTGCGATGAGTACCTCACCTCGCAACTTCCTAAAGTGTCTCAAAGATGCAATCAAGAACTGGCTGGAATACTCCCCACTTGCCTGAATGAGTGTAGCTCCAACAGCATTCAAGAGGCTTGATACCTCTTGGACAAAACATTCATCTGATTAACACCACAGCCACAATTACCTACCTCCTCTACCATAGATGTCCAGAATCAGCAGTGCGTACCATCTATAATGTGCATTGCTCAAATTCACCAATGGATTTTAAGCAGCGCCTTCCAAAACCACAACCAATGCCATCTGGAAAGACAAAGGCAGCAGATGTAAAATAACACCATAATTTGCAAGTTCCCCTCCAAGCTAATCATCATCTTTACTTGGAAATATATCATCATTTCTTAGGTGTCACTAGGTCAAAATCCTGGAATTCTCTCTCCAATAGAACTGTGGGTGTACCTGTCAAATAAACTACAGCTGTCTAAGAAGGCACCTCACCTCCACTTTCTCCTGGCCAGTTAGGATGGGCAATAAAATGTTTGTGCAGCCAATGAAATCCATATCTCTGAATGAATTAAAAAGGTGCTGTTTGAGGTAGTTCACTGGCAACAATTCTCCTTTATTTTTGCTGTGTCTTGGGCCCATCTAGTGCTTAGAAGTAAAGCATATATGCCCAAAGAATGCATTTACAAGAGGCACTAATCTTATAAAACAGGAAGGTGCATCGCATAAAAAGCAAAAGTGCAAGTTATTATGTTGCCTGCTGGTGTTATTATTGGACAAGTCCAATCCCATACAGGGATTTTATTTGTTTCGATTTTTAAAAAGTGGTCTCTTGCAAAAGCACATTTATGAAATACTGCAACTTTTATTCAAGTAATAAAACAAAATTTTATGCTAAAGAAATTAAGATAAAATAGAATAAACAAAACAATCAATAATTTAAAAACACACAATAAACGTAAATCTGATTAATCTCAAAATACTCCTTCATAATTTGAAAACAAACTAAACAACTTTTGCATAGTACCCAAAACATAGTACAGCACAACACCCAAAAACACTATTGATATAATATTGACAGTGGAGTCCCTGTATTGAAAGCCATGGTAGATTTAAATTACTTGTGACTTAAAAGTTTAGATCTTACATTTTTAGTTTCTTCCTGGAGTTGTCAAACACCTGTTTAAATGAAGTAAGTTTTAAGTAATCACTTCAGGGTTTTATCCCAACCTTACTAGCCTGAGACAAACACTAACTCTTCACTCTAAGATAACCTAGCTCGTTATATTTTTCCTTGATTTGTCAGAAGCACTTTCGACATAGTCATCCTAGTCCAAAAAGTCACATGGCTGTTACATTCAAAAGTGCAACTTCTTTTGCTCTCTCTCTCTCTCTGTCTGACACAGAAACACGCACACCTGCATTATCCTCCTAACCCTAAACAGGGGCTCTGAGTTTGATTGAGCTTGTACTTAAATAATAAAAGTTCCCAAAACTCTCAAACAAACATTGAGGCCAATTATTTACATAACAATTTAAATAACTAAAGATCTGTTAAATATTCACTCTGAAGCCAGTTTTCAAAAGCTGTTTTCAAAGAAATTATTGTGCGACAGAAACATACACAAGTTAATCATTTACTTCAGATACACAGAAAACCCATTGGTTACTAATTCAGTACCAGAAACCCAATCATATAACAAATCACATTAAAAATCAGATATATAAATCACACAGTTTATATAACAAATTACATTTTGTCAGGTGCAATTACTCGGACTTCAGGAAGTTCATGTAAATGCGTTTGCTTCCTCCAAACAATAGATGAGAATTCCTTCTGTTGACCAACAGACAGCATGCGATGTCTGTGAATGGATGGAGCTAATATAATGTGAATAAACTGTGTTTCATGAAGAATTGTGCTCATGTTTGTTTACACCCCTTTCTCACCCTCAGTGTCTTGTTTGCATGAGTTTGCTCTCAAAAGGGCTGCCTACTATTAAGAGAAAGTGAGGACTGCAGATGCTGGAGATCAGAGCTGAAAATGTGTTGCTGGAAAAGCGCAGCAGGTCAGGCAGCATCCAAGGAACAAGAGAATCGACGTTTCGGGCATAAGCCCTTCCTACTATTAACACTTGTTCTGAATTTATACTGTTCCCACCATTCACATTCCCTTTGCATATTTGCTCTGGGCACCCACATCGACTGTTCCACCTGTTCCACACCTTCCCCACTCCCACCTGCTCTCCCTTTGGCAACATTAAAAAACACACAATTTTTCAGCTTGCAGCAATTCTGAACAAGACTCTTACTGGTCTTGAGACGTTCATTCTGTTTCTTCCTCCATGGGGGAGGCCAGACCTGTTGAGTATTTCCTGCTTTTTCTGTTTTCTTTTATTTCGGTGACACTTCACTCTGATTAAAAAATCCCTGCATGTGAGGCAATCCCTAAAACCAAAAGTGGCCATGCAGCATGGTAAGAGAGGAGAGTCTCCACTGATTGGAACCTTTCAAAAGTTTAATTGCTCAGACACTCGGTGAACAGATACCTGTATTCATCTGAACCAAACCTTCATCATCTAACCTCCACCACAAGCAGTAAATACAGTACACAAGCCTATTTCTTCACAGCAAAAGTTCAAACCAATTAATTTTAAGCTAGTTTAAAGTCAGTCAATTTTTTTGCCCTTACCAGTTAGTGTCAATTGAAGCGATGCTCATGAGTCCTGTTTGACTGCATTTGTTCAAGACATCAGTGAACTGCAATAATTCTCACAACAAGTCATTCTGCTGCACCAGACAAATGGCTTAATTTCTTGCCCAAACAACTGATTGAAATGTGAAAATGTTCCAGAGGGCAAAACAGAAACTTGTTACCTTGTGATCTTCATCCTCAACGAGAAAGACTTTTTAAAAATTTCCTTGTCTTCCAGTTGAGCCCATACTAGCCTCATTAGGGCTTCATCACCTTGTTCAAGTGGCAAATCAATTATAAGAACAAAAAGTGGTTGCTAGAGATGTGAAGTAAGAAGTGAAAGTTCTGGAGAATCTCAACAGGTCAGTGAAGGACAAAACAAACTTAACATTTCGAGTCCCGTGTGAATGTTCTTTAGAACTGCGGAAGAATCACATTGACTTGAAACATTAACTCTGTTAAAGTGGTGACATTGTTAAAGATGAAGTAAAGTGGGGAGTGTGCTGATATTCACTTTAGTCATAAGAATAGAAAAGCAGAATTTTTAAAAAGGTATGAAACTTTGAAATGTTAACTTCCAAGTACATTTTGGTCTGTTTATAATTATGGTAGCCACTCAGCAATAGAATGATGCATGTTTATTGCACATGGAATCTTTTAGTGTGGGAAGCATGGTACACTGCAAATAGCTCTGGCTGACCAGAACATTCTCTCAGTCTTCCCACCTGCTGTTAGTGTATCAGAAGCATTTACAGATTAATAGTCTGTTTGGTCATTACACACCTTCCATAGTGTAAAGACCTTACCTTTTTCATTTTTCTGTGTTTTTGATTGTGGTCTTAAATGGGAAAAGGACTGTTTTCTTTATAAATAAAAAGGGGTTGTGGAAGGGATTGCAGCACATTTTAATATCAGGTTACCTAATACTCATGTTAGTGCTGTTCATACTGCTGCTGGTTTCAGCAGTGAGGCAAGACTAGTTGCCGAAGAGCTGGAGACAAAGCGTGTATATAGATGATGATTTGCCCAGCAACAAGTAGCTGATTGGTCTGTGGGACAGTGACCGGTTGTCAATGACAAAGGCCTTTTGCCTGCCAACAAGAACGTAGCTGGTTCCCACGTAGCTGAACAACTTGTGGGTATGAATGTTTGGGCAGAAGCCATGAGACTTCCAACAAGGAAGAAGCTGTCTTTTTCTCTCCAGTAAAGTCATCACAAACTGGTTTATTTCCCCTCAACAATTATTGTAAGCTGTGGCTCTTAACCAATACATCAGGAGACTTTATGAACCATCATACTGTGCCTCCTGTAAACAAGTGAAAACATGTGGAAAAAAAAGGCTGAGGAGCTACAGGACTTCACAAGTTCAGTGAACCCAAAGGATAGGAGCCACTGAACTGCCTTCCCAGTCTTTCCCTCTGCCCATGACACCCATTTATTCAAGGTCTGTTGGTATGTGTATACAGGGGTTAATTTATAAGGGGTTTAGAGTTTTAACCAGTAATGTTACATGTCAATGGTTCATAATTGTTTATCTGTAGCTAAACCTATTTATTTACAAGAAATATTCATTCTTGTTAAATATAGAAAACTTTTCTGCACTGTCAACCTGGGTCTAAAAGACAGATAAATTGAGGAAATTTGCATACTTTTATAAAATCATTAACTTTTGTTTTGACTCTGAAAATAGTGAGGCTTGATTTTCAATGCCCTACTCCAGTGAGGTGTAACAATAGCCATCAAATCCTGAAGTGGAAGTTAAATCCAGAGCTTCTGACCCAGACATACAGGAATTGCCACTGTGCCATAAGATCTCCTACCTGATGTGGTTGTATACGAAACAGAAAGTTAGCATCCAGCAACAGCAAGCAAATGGGAAGGTTGCACTTTACTACAAAGAGATTGGAATTTAAGAAAAAAGGAGTGTTGCCACAATTATTCAGGACTTTAGTGAGACCACAGTTGGAAGATTGTGTGCTGTCCTGGTGTCCATGTTTAAGGAATGCATAGGAGGCAGCAAAGAAAAAACCTGCTAAACTATTTCCTGGGAGGAGCATGCTGTCCTGTAATGAGAAGCTGGTTAAATTGGGCCGATATTCTCTGAAGTTTAGAAAGAGCAATTTCATTTAAGCATACAGCTTCAGCAGGGACTTGTAGGTCAATAAACCCACACTTCTCTCTGATACTGGTATTGCTCTCTCAGCCTTATGGAGAAAACGAACAAGCCTCATAACTTGTCTCACATTTTATTGTAAAGTTGAGAAATTTACAAACATCAGGAATGTGCCCCCCTTTTAAATTAGATCAGTACTTACAAAAGAATTTTGCAGGTATCAGTGCAGTGCTCCTTTCTGCTGTGCTGTGCAGTGGTGTCACTGCTGTTGGCTATAGTGTTTCCCTTTGTTTGTTTCTGCTGCTGCTTACTAATATTACTACTCTACTATTGACAAACACATTTCTTAAAAAGACCAAAAGTCGCAATTGTGAAACAGATCACTGCAAAAAAATCTTCCAATTACATGTCTTCTTACATATTGTGAAGATTTCATGAATAATTTATTAGACAGCTTTGATGGAGATGATCACTGATATCTTAGGTCAGTTTTGACTTAATCAAAAAAGGTTCTCTGATTGCAGTTACAGTAGAAGTTTATTTCCATGGGGACAATTCTGGTTATGATATCCACTAAGTTTCACTCCAACCAAAGAGTTCCCTGGGATTAGCATTAACAAGGATTGTGAAGGCACATTCTAATACAATGGCTTTGCATATTTGCTGTACTGCATTTTATAAATGCACAATCATTGTTTTTTAATGGCTTCATCAGCTGTCTCTTAACTTGCATATTGAAGGAAATCAATGTGCATGTCAGGTCCTATGGAATGTTGGAAGGAAGAGTTTGGCCAATTTCTGAAAAATACCTACCAGAAACTGCTTTCACTTTTAAAACATTGAATGTGTGGCTATTGAATGATTGGCGTTCACTTGATGGTTGCTGTTAGAAGCTGAGATATTAGTTTCTCTGGTCAGATGAACCTAAAGGTCGAAGACATAAAAGCCTTGTCAAGGGGACAAGAAACTTAGGACTTCAGTGAATTAAATCACTCAAAAGCTTGTGAATGTTCAGAAGTCATTCCCCCCTCCAAGGGTTGATGATAATCCATCATTGTTAAAGTTCAAGACTGAGATAGACAGATTATTGGTCTCTAATTAGGTAACATAGGGGCTAGAGTGGAAAAGTTAAAGCCCAAGATCAGCCAGGATCACATCAAGAGATGGAACACACTCAGTGGGCCTTTTGATCTCCCACTACACCTATTTCTTGTGCAAATTGAATGTCATATTTCCTGCATTAGGTCAGTGACAGCACTTCAAAAATACTTAATAGTCATAAAATATTCTGAGGTGTCTTAAGGTCATGCAAGGAGTTGTCTGACTGCCAGTTCTTCTTTTATTGTAATGCTCATTGCAGATGAGTAAGACATCAGCAGCTTTTCATTTAACTCTGATATTCACACTTTATATGCTCCATATTGACAGATACTTCGCTTTACACTGTTATAGGTGCTGGTCAAGAAATTATTTATTAGAAAATGCAATTGATTGGATAGCTTCAATTTTCAATCTAATGAAATAAAGTAAGTCATCATCGAAGCTCGCACGACAGGCTAAAATGGGGGGATTTAGAAAGGAGGTTTCCTTGGGCTCAAACGTGGAAGTTGTTAATGATGCTGAGATTCTCCCTCCTTGAATGGTTTGCCTGTGGAAATAAAGAGGTCTTTGAATGGGCCTGGGGAGATGATTGAGTTGGTTTGGAAAACCTTTCCTGATGAACAGCTTTTGCCCAAAACATCGATTTTCCTGTTGCTCGGATGCTGCCTAACCTGCTGTGCTTTTCCAGCACCACTCTAATCTTGGCTCTGATTTCCAGCATCTGCAGCCCTCACTCTTGCCTTGGAAATAATGAGCACAATCTTAAAATAACATGGAAACAGGTTCAATCGTAATAAAGGAAAATCATCTATGTAGAAAAATAGTTCCTCACCAACCAATTGAAACATGTTAGAAACTGAAGCGCAACTACCAAATATAAAGAAAACCTCTGACCATTATTATGATTTAAGCTGGTTGACTTTAACTATGCTTCCCTTTCTTGACGTCAATAGCAACAAGCAGTCTGACTCCGACTTTGGTTTGAATGATTTCTATGCGCACTCACAACACTCAACAATACTTTCTGAAAACCTTGAGTAACAGAGCATGAAGAATGTTTAAATCGGGAGCCTATTCAGGCAAGACGAAAAGCTGGCTTGGAGAATATCAATCTTAAATTTGAGAGAGATCCACAACTTCACTGAGAGTCAAGGAAACCGAAGTCTTAAAACTGGAACATTGGCTTGCAATCTGGTTCGTATTATTTTGGAACCGAAGTTGTATTCTGATAGGTTCTATTGCTTCAAATGTTTGACAATATTAATATATGAGCTTGATAGCTTTTATTTAACTTTTACGTGGATATTGTTTGCAGCTAAGTCCAACTACTCATAATTCAACATTCTTTAATTCTAGATATCTTATCTAATCCAACATTTTTGTTGTTAAACTCCTGCTTTTGATATTTAATATTATTAGTTGCTTCAATATTTTAGAGCAATGAATAACTTTGAATTACTTGGTAAGACTGTAATGGAGCATATTGAACTGTGAAGGCAATCATTTCATCTATTTTCAAATGTAATTAAACATCTTTAAGTGTAAACATCTGCCTTTTGTTAACGATTTCTTGAACTACTGATGTGGTGAAAAGAAAATCAGTCAATATATCCTTGGTAGACTAATTTATTGCTCTATGCTACCTTGTCCCATTACTCACTTGTGAGTGTAATGATTCATTTCTTAGGAGCTTTCGGCATAAGTGTTCTTTGCTTTTCACTAAAGTAATGGCGAATGGACATCAGCTGCTGCAGTGCTTATTTTAACTGATAGGTTTCAGTTGTACTGTGCAAAACATGAGCAACAAGTATGCTGCAACAAAATAATAAAAGTCATATCAAAGCAGGTCATATTAATTAGACATTCCTGTCAAACGTTAGCTCAGAAATTCTTGACATTGTAAGCTGCTGTACGCGCAAGCGAATAAACTTACAGCAGGACATGTGGGAACTTGTTGAATAATGGATCTATATATCACTAAGATTTCATGATTTAAAAAGAAAGAGATGAGCAATATGGAAGAAAATAGGATGAATTAACGTCAATTTTTAATAACATTTGTTCATGGGAAGAGGAGCATTTATTGCTCATACCTAATTGCCCAAGGGTAGTTAAGAGTCAACTATACTGTTGTGGACCTGGAATCTTTGTACGTCATGTCAGGTAAGCACAGCAGATTTATTTCCCCAAAGGTCCTCAGTGAACCAGGTAAGCTTTAATGACAATCAACAGTATTTGCATAATAAAAGCAAAATACTGAGGATGCTGGATATCTGAAACAAAAATAGAAAATGCTGGAGAATCTCGGCAGGCAGCATCTATGAAGAAAGAAATAGAGTTAATGTTTAGAGTTCAGCATGAGTCAAGAGTGTGGTGCTAGAAAAGCACAGCAGGTCAGGCAGCATCTAAAGGGCTTATGCCCGAATTGTTCATTCTCCTGCTCCTCGGATGCTGCCTGACCTGCTGTGCTTTTCTAGCACCACACTCTGGATTCTGATCTCCAGCATCTGCAGTCCTCACTTTCCCCTAGTCCAGCATGACCATCTTTTAGGACAAACAGTATTTACATGGTGGCCATTGGACTAGCTTTTATTCTTGTTCCTGAATTTTCAGTTTTTATTAAATTTTCTCTATCTGTCATGGTGGGGTTTAAAACCAAGCCCCCAAAATGTCAACCTGATGTTTTGGATTACTTATCCACTGTTAGTACCACTATATCACCAAATTCCATTTTAATGAAGAACAATAAGATGAGAAGGGAAAGAGAAGAAGGATTTTTTTTTAGTTCACTTACATGAGTTGGGTATCGCTGGCTGGCCAGTATTATGGTCCATCCCTAGTTACCCTTGAGAAAGTGGTAGCGAGCTGTCTTCTTGAATCGTTGCTGTTCATGTGCTGTAGGTTAATTCACAATACGCTTAGAGAGAGAATTTCAGGGTTTTGACCCAGGCAACAGTGGATCAGCAACATTATATCTCCATGTCAGGATGGTGAATGGCTTGGAGCTGAATTTATAGATCGTGGTGTTCTCATGTAGTTGCTACCCTTATTGTTCTGGATGGAAATAGTTGTGTGTTTGGAAGGTCCTAAGATCTTTGATAAGGATCTTTAGTGAATTTTATGCACCCTGTGTTTACCTACTTAACAGGAAAATAATGGATTATTTTATAATTGATTATGAACAAATTACCTTTAACCAATGACAAAAAGGAAATAGGAATTACTCAGTTGTACGTAAGTTATAACTTATTTACCTAACTTAAACTGAAGCCCTTTTAAACCCCCACTTCACAACCAGAGAGATACCAATGAAGGAAACAAGACAAAGATATTAAGATAGAAAAAAAAATTAAATCAGAGAAACACAGTTTGAAAGCACCAGTCTGACCAACAGGAGCTGATAAGGTGTTTTCTTTGGGGTTTTTTCCAATTCCCTATTGGTCTATACTATTGACAAAGGGTGCCTATATTCCAAGGAGTAGGATCTCAAGCAGATTGCCTCTCCACCAGCTTTTTGTTTTACAAAAGGAAAGAGCTCCATATTTCTGAGAGGGGATTCCGATCACTTTCAGAAATGCAGAAATGTATAACCATTCAGATAGTTAGGTTTCATTGCAGAATGTTGAAAGAGGGCAAACCGTGCCCTCTTTCTCACAACAGTCGACTGCTGTATACTGATATTTAAAGATCCAGAATCACAGGCAGCCACTTTGGCAGCTATTGTCAAACAATAAGTACATATGGTAATTTGAGGTGACGGTGTCAAGATGGTACAGGTGTAAGGTGCCAGCTAAGTGGTTAAGAAGTATCCAGCTAGATAGAGGGTCAGGTTTTGGGAGTAAGGGGCCAAATGGCAGTGGGACAGCTGGGTAAGAAGCCAAGTGGTTCAGAGTTGGGTGCCAAGTGGGTAAAGTGTTTGGGAGAGTGGCAAAGCAACCAAGAACACAAAGCAATGTTTGGGTAGATTGGGGCGGTGGGGCGGGTAGGGAATGTGTGGGGTTGGGGGAATTAGAGAGCTGGGGAGATGGAAGGAATCATGTCTGGCACGATGAAGGGGAGAAACTGTTTCGAAACCGGCTGGTGCATGTGTTCAGGCTTCTGTACCTTCTCCCCCTGGTAGAGATTGTAAAAAAACATTGCCAGGGTGGGATGGATCTTTGAGAATGCTGGCAGCCTTTCCTAGGCATAGGGGATTTGCCCAGAGGAAATTTTAGTTTCCTGGACAATTCCTTTGGAGAGTAATACCATGGAGATTCCACAGAATAAAATGTTTTATGACATCTGGTCTGGAGAATTCAAGGTTCCTGGCACCAGTCGTAATCCCAGTCCAAGTTGAATCCCCTGAGTAGAGCAAAGTCCTCAACATTAATACTATTAACACTGTGGGGTGGCACGGTGGCTCAATGGTTAGCACTGCTGCCTCACAATGCCAGGGACCTGGGTTCGATTCCAGCCTCAGGCCACTGTCTGTGTGGTGTTTGTACATTCTCCCCATGTCTGCATGAGTTTCCTCCCACAGTCCAAAGATGTTCAGGTTTGGTGAATTGGCCATATTAAATTGCCCATAGTGTTCGGGGAAGTATAGGTTAGGCGCATTAGTCAGGGATAAATGTAGGATAATAAGGGAGGGGAATGGCTCTGACTAGGTTACTCTGCAGGGCGTCCATGTGGATTTGTTAGGCTGAAGGGCCTATTTCCACGGTGTAGAGATTCTATGATGAGATGCTGCATCATCTTTTGTCGTCCTGTCAGTACTTTCCACTGAACAGAAATCACCTCCAGGTGGCTCCATATGGTGGCCAAGCAGGGCAATTCTCACAACAGTGTATTATCGTGTGGTCATTCCTCAGTCAAAGCAAGCTGCTTTTGAATTCATCCCATTTTCCATGCATTTTCCACTTTATTTAATTGCTCGCTGTCATGTCCAAATAATCCTTAACAATTAATCCTTCATGATTTAGTTTGAAGATATCATTTTTAATCATACTACTACAGCCACCTTGACTGTCATCTTAACTCAGTTGGTTGGAAGACTGGTTTACACTATATATCAGCTTAAGTTTAATTTCTGTACCAGCTGAGGTTTCACAAACATCCCGATCTCTTATTTGAGGCACGGTAACCTTTAGGTTATACATACCATCAGTCATTTCTCTGTAATGCGAGAACTATGATGACTTTCATTTTTCACATACTCAGAGAAATGATTCTTTCTGACATCAAAGACCATACTTACAGTTTGGAGTGCAATCTTTTATCTAGTTATAACTATGGAACAAATTTGTGAAATGGAAACTTCAAGTTTTGCTTCTATGTGCTCTTTTCTCATTGCAGTTGCTTAGTTGATATGACAGAAGCAATTTGTGTACATAATATAATGTTCATGATTGCTAATGGTTATAACTTAATGTGCATTCTTTGATAATGCATAACCTACTGAAGAAATGCAAATCAATGCCAGATGATGACATTTTTGAAGCAGTGGAGGCAAGGTTATTGTAATTGTCCCCAGCACAGCCTCCCCAATCCAGTGGTTTTACTCTGCCTTCGTAGAAAAAAAGAAATCAATTATCTCATCCATTTTTCATTTTGTGTAATTGTTGTGTAGTTCATCTTCAATCTGACATGACAAGGCTTCAATTTTGTTCTGATGTGAGTGACTTGCAGGTGCAACAATAAGTGGTTTGAAATTTCCCCATCCTTCATCCTGCCTTCTACATTACTGTCCCTATGACCTCAATTAACTTGCACACCTCACCCTATTTCCCTTTGTACAATCATTAATGTCCCCACTTTAGCCCAAGAGCCCTAGACGTGGTGAATTCCCAGACAGGCAAAATCCTGCCTTCGGATGCTGCCTGAATTGCTGTGCTCTTCCAGCACCACTGATCCAGAATTTGGTTTCCAGCATCTGCAGTCATTGTTTTTACACCGTGGTGAATTCCCATACCCTTGCTGGCCCTGCATCACCCCATGTGGAGCTCGGAAATACACTGGCCAAGAGAACAGTCACCTCACCATCTAGAGCTCCCACCAAACCTTTCTGCATCTCCCAATCCCTGTACTATTACTGTCAACATTCTCTCAGTGAACAGCTATGGTGAAGCCAACTCCTAGGCTTGATTGACAACAACAAAAACAAAAATTGCTGTGAAAGCTCAGCAGCCCTGGCAGCATTTACAGAAAGCAGGATTAATGCTTTGGGTCCAGTGACCCTTCTTCAAATTTGGTTGACCTGTTTTCCTCAGGATTCCGTATGTTGGTCCCAGATGACCCACCTGGCCATTTCTGACCAAACTCCCATGGCTGACCATGGTGCACATCCAGACTGACTTTGACAGGACAGTGCACAAGCCAACCTTTGGATTGATGCCTCCTCAGTGAACCAACTAACTCCCCTTCATCCTTGGACTGGTTACACTTGACCTGCAAGACTGACCAATCTCCAGCTGTGAGGGAGGACAAGGTTGTTGGATTCTGATAGAATACTGTCCCTAACTGACTCTGGCCAACCCCTGGACTAGAATTGAACATGTTCCTTGGCTTACTGAGGTGGCAATCCCTTGAGTGACTGTCAGTGCTTGTAAGCCCATGAAGGACTGTTTCCTTTGCCTTTCAACCAAATGGCCATTTGCTTGAAACAGATGCAAAGTGCTTCTTGGGTAAACTGCAGGCACATACTGCTGGTGTGATGTTGACAGGTCGCATGGCATCATTTCAATGCCACTGACTGTATAGTGTTTCTCATTGTGAGGAGCAACCTGCCTCTTCCTCTACACTAAGAAGGAGTTAGTCATTGAGCTGGCAGCCTGTAATGGCACACAAAAGAGCATATATGATCAGAAGGTAATGTGAGCCACACAGAGGCTCACAGTCTGTAGGTCAGTAATGGAATCTGTGAGAGCATACTAAGCAAAAGATGTGTCCTAAAGTGACATCTTAAAATGCATAAATTCCCATACCTCATCAAGTATACCCTGGAACTCTATGGGAAACTAGGGAAGTGATTGCTGGGCCACTTGCTGAGATATTTGGATCATCAATAGACACAGGCAATATGCTAGAAGACTGGAGGTTGGCAAACGTGGTGCCACTATTTAATGATTTTGATGTGAACATAAGGGGTATGGTTAGTCAGTTTGCAGATGACACCAAAATTGGTGGTGCAGTGGATAATGAAGAAGGTTACGGTCAGAGTACAACTAGATCTTGATCACATGGGCCATGGGCTGAGGAAGGGCAGATGGAGTTTAATTCACATAAATGTGAGGTGCTGCATTTTAGAAAGGCAAATCAGGACAGGACTTATTGATTGATTGATTGTCACGTGTATCAAAGTACAGTGAAAAGCTTCATTTATGAGCAGTACAGGCAGATCGGAGTAAGCAAGAATATACAGATCAGAGGTTGTGAAAAGACTTGAACAGAGCATAAAGGTTACATTGCGTGGGACGTGGCCGAGGTGAGATCAGTATTATTTGGGGCTCTAGAGAGTTCATTCAGTCTAAAAACGACTGGGTAGAAGCTGTTCCTGAACCCACTGATGCGTGTGTTCAAACTTTTGTATCTTCTGCCTGATGGAGGTAGTTGTAGGAGAGCATTACCGGGTGCGATGAGTCTTTGATGATGTTGGCAGCCTTTCTGCATGATGAGCTGTGTAAATGGAGTCCATGGATGGAAATTTGTCTCACCATTTGGCACACCACCTTCTGTAGTTTTTTTAACGGTCCTGGGCAGAGCAGTTGCCATACCAGTCCATTATACACCCAGACAGTATGCTTTCTGCAGATGTTGGTGAGGGTCATTAAGGCCATGCCAAATTTCCTGACCTGTTTGAGGAAGAAGAGGCTTGTTGTGCCTTCTTGACCATCAGATCTATGAGGGAAGTCCAGGACAGATTGGCAGTTTTTGTCATTCCTAGGAACTTGACACTCTCCACCCTCTCAATCTCAGTTCCATTGATGTAGATGGGAGCTTGCTCTCTCCCCTCTTCCTGAAGTCAATGATCAGTTCTTTAGTTTTTCTGACATTGAAGAGAGGTTTTTCTCATTGCACCATATTACCAAGCCCTCCATCTCCTTTCTGTATTTTGACTCATCATTGTTAGATATCTGTCCCTGTATGGTGGTGTAATTAGCAAACGTATAGATGGCATCTGTTTGGAATTTGGCAACACATTGTGAGTGTACAGGGAGTACAGTAGGGGGCTGAGGACGCATCCATGGTTGGGGGGGGGGGGGGGGGGGGGGGGGTGTCCAGTTATGAGTGTTATCATGGAGGAGGTGCAATCACCTATATTCACTGATTACAACCTGTGGGTCAGAAAACTGAGGATCCTTTGGGCGGAGCTGAACCCAATGTCATGGAGTTTTCAGATCAGCCTGGAGAGGATAATGGTGTTGAAGGCGGAGCTGTAGTTGATGACGAGCAGTCTAAGATGGGTATCCTTGTTGTCTAGATGTTCCAGGGATGAGTACAGGGCTAGGGATATGGTATCTACTCTGTACCTGTTACATCAGGGGATTGAGGCAGGCTGGGAGACCAGAGTTGATGTGGGCCATGACCAGCCTCTCGAAGCACTTCATGATTATTGAGATCAGAGCCACTGGGTGGTAGTCATTAAGGCACATTGTATGTGGTTTCTCATGTAAAGGGATGATGGTGGTCTTCTTGAAGCAGGTTTTTGCCTTGCAGAAGGGAGAGGTTGAAAATGTCAATGAATACTTCTGCCAGTTGGTCTGCATGCTTGGCCGGGGATACCTTAATGGTAACACTTTATGCACTTAATAGTGAGCTCCTGGGGAGAGTTGGTGAGCAAAGAGACCTTGGAGTGCAGGTTCATAGCTCCCAAGTAGATAAGATAGTAAAGAAGGTATTTGGTATGCTTGCCTTTATTGGTCAGTCCAATGAGTATAGGAGTTGGGAGGTCATGTTGCAGCTGTACAGGACACTATAGGACTATTGCATGCAATTCTGGTCTTCCTACTGTCGGAAGGATGTTGGGAAATGAGAAAGGGTTTAGGAAAGATTTAGAAGGATTTGCCAGGGGTAGAGGGTTTGAGCTATAAAGAGAGGCTGATTAGCCTGGAGCTATTTTCCCTGGAACATCACAGGCTGAGGGTGACCTTATATAGGCTTATAAAATCATGAGGGGCATGGATAGGGTAAATAGGCAAGGTATTTTCCACAGGGTGGGGAAGTTCAAAACTAAAGAGCACAGGTTTAAGGTGAGAGGGTAAAGATTTAAAAGGGACTTAAGGGGCAACCTCTTCACACAGAGGGTGATGCATGTATGGAATGAGCTGCCAGGTGAAGTGGTGGAGGTTGGTACAATTACAACATTTAAAAGGCATTATATGAATAGGAAGGGTTAACGGGGATATCGGCCAAGTGCTGGCAAATGGGGCTAGATTTATTTAGGATATCTGGTCAGCATGGACTGAAAGGTTTGTTTCCCTGATGTATGTCTCTATGACTCTATGACTGTAATGGCAAAGGATAGAGTGTTGAGAAAACAAGCTACGGTCCATAAAATGCATCTTAACAGATGCACGTGATCTGTCTCTACAAAGTGATCTGGCAGTAGAGTGTACGTCTAAGTGGTCCTGAGTTCCAAAGAGAAATGGTGAAAGGCTGACATAATGTGCAAATTGGTCTGAGTGCAAATATGATGATGGGGTGAATCTGACGGTTTGCCAATTTGGCTTTGCATAGATAAAGTGCGGAGAAAGCTGCTAGCCATGGAGAATGCAGGTATGTTGTTATGAAGAAGCAATCAGATGATTGCAAGGACAAGCATGCAGTTAGGTGCAGCCATCAGGTGACCTGTTGGGAACTTATAATATAGTTTCTCAAGGAAGGAGAGGAAAATTGGAATTGGTATATAAATAAGATGAAATGGGACTTTAATGTGATGCAAATACATCGAAATAAGACAATCAGTCAATAATGGCTCAGTGCTCACTTATAACTTGATTCAAAATCAGGTCATCTTTTCTTAATAGTGGACAGGATTTTGTTTAATTCTGGTATTTCCCACCTTCCTCATCATTGTTCACGCCAAACTAGGGAGGGGAAAATTCCAAGCACTGGGCTAAATTTCATGGGTCTCCATGGTTCCCACCTCCTGCACCTGCCGTGCCCCCACCATCACCGCTACCACATCACTAAAAGATCGAGAGTTCGATGGCATGGAAAGCCCACCCAGGTTACAAACCGTTATTGTGCAGCAATAGCTGCATTGAGATGAGTTTTCTGACCCTATCTCAGCACATGTCCCACCTTCAAGAGCTGCTGGCTGAATACCAAACATCCTAATCAGATGGCAAGAAGCTCAAAAATCTCAAAAGCACCACAGTGTGGGGAAAACAAGCTGTTTTAGTACCGCCCAGCAGAAAATGCTCGAGATCAATTTTGACAAAACTAATTATTTCTCAAGTCAATTTTAATAATTTTAATGGAAGTCTATTCACCTTTCTATAGTAAAGTTTGGAAGTAATGATTTCAACTTGGAATATGGTATAATCCCCTTAGAGACTGATAACTTTAAAAAAAAAACGATTTTTGAATTCCCAGTGACCAACTTAAAGGAATTAAATGACAATATTTCCATATTTAAGACTTTTACTGTAACAACCAAGCTAACAGTAACATCAGCTTAACATTTTATATTTTAATTAACCATATACAACAAATAATGAATTGCTTATTGATTTTTAATCCATTAAAAAAAACCCTCATTTTATGGTTGTATATGACACTGTAGCTTAAGAGAACAGGTCATTATTCAGGACACATTCCAGAATTGTTTTCAGCTCACTATTGCTTGTTCTGATTTGTACAAACACTGGGAATTCCTCTCCAATTAAGCTAGGCAGATTTATCAGCCCCTTAAATCTGTGGATGAGATTCTATGTGTGCTCTTCAAGCTGACCAACAGAGAAAACAGTTTTCCTATGCTTCCTTGCATATTTGTATTATCCACCTGTTGACTGCCTATGTTTTCCTTTGGGATTTTGTGATGTATTTGAAATGTCATGAAGACACCTCTGTGGCTTTTCTGCAGATATTTCGCTTCTGAAGTCCAGCTCTATGTAAAATGGATCACATGAGCTTCACATCTAGGCAGAAATTGAAAAGAGTTATCGTCCAAACACCAAATTCCATTCTGTCTTGAAAATAAATAGACAGTTTAAAGTATTCAAAAATAGAAGTTGCTGGAAAAACTCAGCAGGTCTGTCAGTATCTTTGAAGAGAAATCAGAATTGACGTTTCAGATCCAGTCACTGGACCCAAAATGTTAACTCTGATTTTTCTTTACAAATGGTGCCAGACCTGCAGTGTTTTTCCAGCAACTTCTGTTTTCGTTTCTGATGTACAGTATCTATAGTTCTTTCAGTTGAAAGTATATCGAAGCTGACATTTCTAACAGATCTTAACTGAGGCTTGTGCCTTTTCTATTCTCAATTGTGACATGCCAATAACTTTATTAATCATCAAAGGAGTACATCATAGGAGTTGCAATCCCAGACTTGCTCTACTTGCTCCTTGGATTGCTCTCAATCTGCTCATCTCATCACATTACGCATTTCAAGTATTAGTAGGATGTGAAATTTTGTTTTTCTCTGCAGGACTAGCATTCATCTTATGCTTCAAAATGAGAGTTAAGACTATTCTGTGTATTGCAGTCATGGTCGGTTGTGTAGGTTTGGTCCTCCACTTTAATAAAGAAGGTGAAGAGATTGTCACAGGTAAGTTTTTAAGTTCATTACTCTGTAAAAGTGCAATTTTCATATATATAAAAAAACATAGGTTTCAATGTGATGGTGTCACTTTATACACAGATTTAATTTAGCTGTAACCTTTGTTATATCCCCCAGCATTAGTCTCCCCATTCAAGGGAAATGGTTCATTTATCTGCCATGTCAGCTTTGATTGATATCTTGAAAGTCTTTATCAAATCACATTGCGAATTTAATGCATTTTTGTTTCATACTTACTTCCAGGACAATTAGGTGACCTCTGTTTTTGTTTTAAAACTCATTCATTTGATGCTAATGTGTTCCCAAGCTATCATTCATTCCTCATCTCTAGGTGCCTTTGAAAAGATGGCAGTGAGCTGTCTTCTTGAACTGCTGCAGCTCATTTGGTCCAGATTGACCTAAAATGCCATTTAGAGAGGAGCTTCCAGGACATTGACCAAGTGACACTGAATAAACAATGATATCTTTCCAAGTAAATTTGATGAGTGGCTTGCAAGGGAATTTGCAGATCCTGGATCCCCCATGTGTATGTTGCCTTTGTCCATTTAGATGGTAATAGTCCTGGTTTGGAAGGTTCTGTCTCAGGAGCCTTGCTGAATTTCTGTAGGGCTCCATGTAGATGGTACCCATTGATACTACTATGCATCACTGATGTAATAAGTGAATAGTTATCAATATGGCGCCAATCAAGTGATATGTTTTGTCTGACTGGTGTTAAGCTTCTGAGGGCTATTGAAACTGCACTCTTCCAGCAAGTGGTGGCAACTACTCTCACCTCATCTCTGGAATACAACTCTTTTGTCCAGTTTTAAGCTAAGGTTGTAATGAGGTCAGGAGCTGAGTATCCCTGGTGAAAGCCGCACTGAACATTAGTGAGTAGGTTATTGCTCAACATGTCTACTTGATGTCACCTTGTATCATTTTACCCATAATTGATAGAAGACGAATGAATCAGTAAGTGGCAAGTTGGATTTCTCATGCTTTTTGTGTACGGGACATACCTGGGCAATTTCAACATTGTCGGCAGATACCTGAGTTGGAACTGCACTGGTACAGCTTGGTCAGATCTGGAGCATATGGCTTGAATGCTATTGCCAGAAAATTGTCAGAGACCATAACTTTTGCAGATTCCAGACTCCAAGCATTTCATGAAATCATGTGGAATGAATTGGAGTGTCTGAAGACTGGCATTTGTGATGCTAGGATCCTCTGAAAGAGGGTGCTGTAGATCATCCAGTCAGGACTCTGGCTGAATATTGCAAACAATGGTTGAGCCTTGACTCTTGCACTGGAGTACTGGGCTCCTTCAGTATTGAGGATGGGAAATTTGTGGAGCAACCTGCTCCAATAACTAACGTCTATGACTGGATGTGGCAGGACACGAGACTTTGGATCTAATCCGTTTGTGGAATCATTTAGGTTTGTCTATAACTTGCTGCTAACAATATTTGGCCTGCAAATAATTTTGTTTTGTATCATCACCGAGTTGGCACTTCATTTTTAGGTATGCCTGCAACCAATGTTGGCATATCCTGTTGCACTCTTCATTCAACCCTTGGCTTGATAATTGAATATGCCAGGCCATGAATTTGCATATTGTATTAGATCACAATTCTCCTGCTGCTGATGGTCCACAGTACCTCATGGAGGCCCAGTCTTGAGTTGCTCGAACTGTTTGAAGTTCATCACTGGAGCATTGCGATAGTGTTACAACACAGTGAGGGAGTATTCTCAATGTGAAGATGGGACTTTAATAAGGGTTATGCAGATGTGGCCTCTGAGTGACTGATTAGCTTAGATTAGATTCCCTACAGAGTGGAAACAGGCCCTTCTGCCCAACAAGTCCACACCAACCCTCCAAAGAGCAACCCACCAAGACCCATCTGACTAACGTACTTAATACTAGGGGCAATTTAGCGTGGCCAATTCACCTAACCAACACATTTTTGGATTGTGGAAGGAAACCAGAGCACCCGGAGGAAACCCAAGCAGACACAGGGAGAATGTGCAAACTCCACACAGACAGTCATCTAAGGTGGGAATCGAACCCCGGTCTCTGGCGCTGTGAGGCAGCAGTTCTAACCACTGAGCCACCGTGCCGTCCCAGCATAGAGTGATCCAATACGACCGTGCCACTGACATCAGCACAAGGCACCCTCTGTTCTTGTGACTGGCTGCAGTGTCTGCTCTGTTCTCAAAGAGGCTGCCATCTAAGCACCTTGAGTTCAATACCCATATCTATCAAGCAACTGCTCGTCAACCCTTTAAAAATAATCCTGATGAAGAGTCATACCAGACTTAAAATTCTTTTTCTCTCTGCACAGGTGCTGCCAGCCCTACTGAATTTCTCCAGCATTCTCTGTGTTTATTTCAGATCTTCAGCCTCTGTAGTATTTTGCTTTTATTGGTGAAAGTGTGAGATTGACACAGCAGCAACATATCCACCGCCTCGACTGATCACAGCCAATATGCATAACATCTGCCTGACTTTGTGGCTGTGCTAAACTTCAAGGCAGTACAACAGTAGTGTGAGCCCAAAAGTTCTGGATGAGGGAGAAACCACCAAAAAGGTGAGGCAAGTCTGTGAGCATCTGGGTAGACACTAAACGGGAGAGCGTTGAGACAGCAAGTGATACGCAGCCAGCTCCAATCCATGAATTCAGTCCCTGTCCATGCACACAAAGTGCTCTTGCAGTAACATTCCAATGATAGATGCCAGTGTATTCCAATGTAAAGCATTAGAGTGCAGAAAAGTACTGTATCGGATCAAAGATATGCCATGGCGATGGCAAGAGGTTGGCATATGCCAGATACAAAAGTTCATAGATAAGGAGGTGTATGTGGTCACTGCCCAGGAAGTATATCCTGAGGTATTGGTGTCAGGTATCTAAGGTGGAGGTCCACAGAAGCAAGTAGCTAGCTTAGATCACCTACTCGCTCGTCCAAGGTGAAATCGATGAGGTCTGGGTGTCCTTGCACACATGTCACTGAAAATAAAGCAGAGTGGTGCAGCAGGTGGTGAAGAAGACAAATGGTGTGTTGGGCTTCATAGCATGATGATTCAAGTACAGTAGCAGGGCTGTCTGGCTGCAATTGTACAGGGTATTGGTGAGACCTCAGCTGACATATTGTGCAGTTTTTTGTCTCCTTATCTGAGGAAGGATGGTCTGGCTTTGAAGGAAGTGTGGCAAAGGTTTATTAGATTGATTCCTGGAATGGCAAGACTGACAGTTTGAACCATATTCACTGGGATTTAGAAGAATGAGGGGATCTCATGAAAATCTATAAAATTCTAACAGGACTAGCCAGGGTAAAGGCAGGAAGTTCCCAATGATTGGGGAGTGCAGAACCAGAGTGACAGTCTATGGATAAAGAGCAGGCCATTTAGGGTTGAGATGAAAAGTTTATTCGCCGAGAGACTGGTGAGTCTTGCTGCCACAGAAAGCAGTTGAGGCTAAACTATTAAATATTTTCAAGAAGGTGTTAGATACAATTCTTTGGAAAGGGATCAAAGGGTATGGGAAGAAAGTGGGAACAGGATAGTGAGTTAGATGATCAGCCGTGATCATGTAGAATGGCAAAGCAGGGCTGAGGATATACTCCTGCTCTTCATTTCTGTGTTTTGAGATTGACATAATGCACAACACATAGACTGAAGATATACCCTATTTGTTCCTATAAGAGGCCTCAGTCAACTGCTCACAATTTTCCTGAATATCTCTCCATATTCCACACCATTCACAACCTGGAACTGATAATCAGCATCTGGTGTGAAGTCATTTCGTGGCTTAATGCACTCAGTCGTCCTTGAGAAGTTCCTGTGCATGGATCGTCTGATTGCCTCACATCTCACACATCCTGTCTGGGATACGCAGAGCTACCTCTAGCCCACCATATAACTCACTCACCTTGCCAGACCTTGTTATTAAAGTTGCTTTCATACTTCCATGTTGACCCATATTTTCAGTTTCAGGATGCTTTCAATTAATCTTTGATGAATGATTTTATTGTCTTTCCTATCCTCATTGTTAAGTTAATTTGTCTATCACTTCCTAAACATTTTCCATTTCATTTTTATATCTACGAATCACTTTGCTTTTGATCAATCCTCTGGCACTTTTCTATTTGATTTTAATAGATTAATAAATACTCTGTTATCTCTTCTATATTTTTTAAAGATACACAAATACAATGATATAATTTACCTAAGCCATAGATTTTGCCCACTTTATGTTTGTTTTTGTTTTGTACTTTCTGTTTCTATTCATACATGACTTCATATCCTTTTTGATCATTTCTTCTGATGTGATGTCTGACATTCTTGCTATTTTGCTATTATTACCCATGAAGTTCATTGTTTAGGAATCATGTACATCCCTTTACAGTCCTGACCCTGTTTCATTTTTTCATTGGTTGTTTATATGTGTATAGCATTTTATTATTCCTGTTTATATTTCACAATGAATTCATTTTATGGATTATATTTTCCTTTTCTTAGTTATTTTCTGAACCTAATGTAGACCTTTTTGATTTCCTCTCCTTTGTTACCAATCATTTCCAGTGTATTTCTTTTTTTCCCTTTTGCTTCACCTTTATCTGAATTGCTTTGTTCCTCAATTGTGCATCAATACTGGTTAGTTTGTCTTCGCAATTTAATAAGATATATTAATCATTCTGATAAAACTCTATTGATCACCATTTTAAAAGGTTTCTCCAATATTTCTCTTCCTTTATTTATATAGATGGTAACTTATTCCAGTATGTTTTCTCCAAGTTAATTCATATCACTTCCATTCCATTCCCAATTTATTTATTTCGGTCTTTTTCTTACTTACATTCTTCTCAATGTTTCTTTTAAATGTTATTATGCGATTGCTTTTGTCTTGGTGCTCCCCAACATTATTTCTCTTCTCTGTGCTTAGTTCCAACAGATCAGAATTTTATATCTGCTGGATAAGAAAGGCAGACTTGAAAAAAAAAATCAATTACCTGTATCCCTTTGGATATCTCTATGTGTCAATTTATTTGGTGTGAGTACAATCCTTATTTTATAAAATTAGAAGTCACACAACCAGGTTAAAGCCCAACAGGTTTATTTAAAATCACAAGCTTTTGGAGCACTGCTCCTTCTTCAGCTGATGCACTTCATCTGACGATGAAAGGTGCAGCGCTCCGAAAGCTTGTGATTTTAAATAAATCTGTTGGACTATAGACTGATGTCATGTGACTTCTGATTTTATTCACCCCAGCCCAGTACCAGCACATCAACATCATGGCCACCATTTTATGCCATTTGCTACTTCACATATTTAGTTCCATTCGTACTCACTGCTAACTTACTTTAGCCAATTAAGTCAGTGCTGCCTTGAGTCACACACATATTGTACAATACACGCAGCCATTGTGACTGAATGCATGTATCAAAAACAATAGTTGCATGAAATCATACTTTACAATATTATGAAAAGCTCTCAATAATTTTGTATACAAATTGCTTTATCCATTAGTTTTTGTACAGACTCAAATTGGTAAAGTATGAAGAAATGAAAAGTAATGTGCAGATGTCAGTTTGTTTATCTTATATACTGTGATCTCAATCTCCTATTGAGCTCTTTAAACTTTTAACTTCTTTTTGCTGGTGGTTTCATTGCAGGAACCTGATTGCATTATTGTCCACATTGACTGCTAAACAGAAATAAGCAACACATTTCAGTACAAGCAAGTAAAGACGCACTAGACATTTTTATGGCTTTGCTCTCTAAGGATCCACATACACTATTATTTATTATACTTGCATTTAATACACTAACCTTTGCTTACTCCTATCAATAAAAAGGAAGATTTGCATTTATATAGTTCCTTTCATTACCTCAGTACGTCCCAAAACACTTTACAACCAATGAAGTGCTTTTGACCTGTGGTCATTGTTGTAACATTGGAAACACAGAGCTAATTTCTGCAAAAACAATGTCCCATAAACAGCAATATGATAATGAATTTTAGCCATTAGAGTCGACATATCTGTCACCATTACAATACTGGAGTGGCATCATGTATTTTAAGCATCAGAACAAATATTAGCATAATAGCATCATAAAGTATTATGTAGCTTTTATCCTGTTTCAATCCCAGCACAATGAATATCTTTCTCTAAACTTACATCTGGAATATCATTGATCCTTGAAAATTCATTATCAAATCCCAATATTGATCTTTTGAAAATATACATTCAGTTATGAAAGAACTTGTTTTTTTTCTGTAGTCATTCACAGGATAAGGGCATTTCTGGCTAGGCAGAATTTATTGCCCGTCGCAGCTGTTAAGAGTCAACCCAATGTGGAATAAAAGAAGCTAGTTTCATTAAAAGGCAAGACCTTGAAACATTTGAAATGTCATAATAGTTAACATTCCGCAAATGTCTGAAGACAGAAAGTTTTCTGATGAGGGCTGATTATTTATAACCCACTGCAGAAGTATATCAAACAGTTCAATTGTATCAAATTGTTTTTGCAAGTTCAGAAAGGTCCACCATCATCTTCACAAGGCAACTAGGCATGAGCAATCACATTTTAAGAACATAATTTAAAAAACATGTTTTCTGTATTTAAACTGGTGTGCCAATGAAGTTCTGTTTTTATACTCAACTTCAGAAGTTCCAGAATTTGATTTGATTTATTATGTCCCTAAGTACAGTGAAAAGTTTTGTTTTGCATGTAGTACAGGCAGATCATAACATTCACAAATCATAAGGTGATTGAACAGAGAGGGATACAAAGTTATGGCTGCAAAAAAGGTGCACAAAAGCAAGATCAACATTAGATTTAAAAATTAAGATGTCCATTCAGAAATCTAATAACAGTGGGGAAGAAGCTGTTTGTATACCTGTTGCTACATGAATGAAATTACCTGAACTTGGACAGACCAGCTAGCTCATGTAAAACAGAAGCCTATTCTTTGGTTCCCAGGGGAACATTTACTAATAAACAGCAACATTAAAAAAAGAGGCATCATTACCTCAGTACCTCATTTTGACCAAAAAAAGAAGACAAAGGCAGATATAAAGGAAATAGCACTAAAAGTATCTAATTTCAGTTCCAAACTGGTCCTTGTTCAGAATAGCTGCAGGATGGTCAGCAGGGAAAATATTTTTTTAAATTATTGGTGGAATTCCCAAGTTGAGATTGAAACTGATGCAAGAAAAGTTGAGAAGAAAAGATAAGAATGAATGAGAACATTTAAATCATGAAATTATGAGCACCTGAGTTACAATCATTCTCATCCTTAAATAATTAGGAAACTGAACAGGTATTGCAGTGCGTAAAGCTTCAACAAGCAGAGTAATTGGTATAATAAATCAATAAATCATACATGTCATTACCATATCGCTTTGTGATATATTACATGATTTGACTGTGTAACTCACCATTTATCTTACATTATGAAGAATATTTAGAAAATCCTGGTGACTCCTTCTTACCTCATGCAATTCAAGAAGGAATAAATATGGTGGACAGTGCTATACATCATACAATGAAAAGGTACGTATATCTAATATCATTAAAAAACTGTTACATTTTAAACATTTAATAAAGAAGTTGGTCTTATTTTCTATCTATTACACCCATGTATTGGGAAATTAGTCTTGATCTCCTGTTGTAATTTTGGCAAAGGGTCAGCAAATCCTGATTCTTAAATTTATTTGACCTCGTGAATCTTGGAATAAGCAAACACCAAGTGGCATTACCAGGTCATAGAGTCATACAGTATAGAAACAGACCCTTCAGTCCAACCAGCCGAAGCTGACCATGTTCCCAAACTAAACTAGTAAACCAAACCTGCTTATGGTTGGCCCAGATTCCTCCAAACCTTTCCTATTCATATATTTATCCAAATGTCTTTTAGAAATTGTAACTACACCTGCATTCCATCACATTCTTTCCACACACAAATCTTTCTCTCTGTAAACGAGTTGTCCCTCATGTCCTTTTATAATCTCTCCTTCTTATCTTAAAAGTTTGCCCCCTAGCTTTGAACTGCCCCACTCTAGGTAAAAGATCCTTATCAATCGTCTTATTTATGTCCATTATGATTTTGGAAACCACAATACGGTCACCCTTCAACTTCCTACTTCCCAGTGAAAAAAGATCCCACCTTTCTGGACTATTTTTATATCTCCAATCCTCCATTCCTGGCAATATCTTGGTCTTGAACAATCTGAACAACATCTTTCAAAAGGCACGGCTGAAAGGAAAAATGAAAACAGAAGCCCAAAATCTGGAAAATCTTTCAGGATTCTAACATCTGCGAGCTGGCACAATCTGTCCCTTCTCAATCACTCTGCTCACGCAGATCTGAGAACTGAAGAGTAGGCCAAAATTTGAAAGCTCTCGACAGCTGAAATACTTTGGAGCATCTGGCTGTCACTCCAATGTTCGTTTGGCTTATTCTAGGGAGTCAAAAGGATAAATTGACCTGAGTCTTCACACATCTCCATTTTGATGCATCTTTGCTAAACACCGGCAGAATGACATTAATTGTGATACTCAAACATTTATAAATAAGATCTTTGTGTCCTTAAATTTTATTTATCCATTGTAAATTGCCATATCCACATTTATAGTAGAAATACCTCTTTGTGTGTGTCATACTATAACTTCATTCACCGCCAGTAGATACAAGATAAAGTTTTCCTTATAACTGAGGATTCATTCACTCAGTTTGTCTTTAAACTTCCTTTAAATTCCAAACCTTTCACAAAAACACAATCAAAACAAGATAATGTTTACTATTTGAAACAATGTTTATATATTATAGGCTGACGTGGAATTCCTTTCCCTTTGTTATTATTTATCAGGGAAATAGATGTCAGTAAACTGCCTTCTTCTACTGAATTGCTGTCCTTTTCCAAGAGGCCAGAACCTGAGAGCAAAAAGATTTCAAGAGCTGCTGAGATCATGGAAATGTCAGTGTATCTGATCCAAAAGGCGGTGCACCAGAAATATAAGAGATCAACCAATTCCACTGGTAAGTGAATCATATTTGTCCTCAGCATCAAAAAGAATATGTGCAGGTACTGGGACTTGAGACTCCAACCTGGATTCAGGAAAAATTGAGTCATAAAATAGAATTCCTATAATGTGGAAACAGGCTATTTGGCCCATCAAGTCCACACTGACCATCTGAAGAGCATCCCATTCCAATAACCCTGCATTCCCAATGGCTAATCTACCTAGCCTGCACATCCCTGGACACAATGGGCAATTTAGCATGGCCAATCCACCTAACCTGAGATGAAACTGGAGTACCTGGAGAAAACCCACATAGACACAGGGAAAATGTGCAAACTCCACACAGATAATCACCCAAAGGTGGGATTGAGCTCAGGTCCTTGATGCTATACAAAGCAGTGCTAACCACTGGGCCACTGTGCCACCCCAATCCATTTTCTTATCCAGTGTCATTATCCAAGTGCTCTTCATTGTCATTTGGGATTCACCATGGGCATTCAGCCCCTCATTCCAGTTTTCTTTTGGCCAAGCATGAGCAAAAGAGCTGAATGGAAGATGGGATTAAAGTGTCTGCTCTTGATGTCAAAGCAGCACTTTGACTGAGTATGGCTTCAAAGAGCCGTAGCAAATTGAATCAATCAGAATCAAAGGAAACTGTCCACTAGTTGGAGACTTATATGAGAAGGTTGTTATAGTTTTGGGAGGATATTCATCCCACTCTCAAGACATCTCTATAGGAGTTACTCAGGATGGTGTCTTAGGTCCAACCATCTTCAACTGCTTCATTGATTGGTTCACCTTTAACCCCTTAGATTAACTAGCTTCAGGCTAAATTAAAAATCAGCAACATAACGGCAATGATCTCCTGATTACAACCTGATCTATGAGCTTTTTTACACAGGGTCAACAATGTTAGAGAGATAAATGCAAGGTTCAAACACTGATTTGGGAGAAATGGGTTTAAATTCATGGGATATTGGCACCAGTACTAGGGAAGGAAGGAGCTCTTCCAATGGGATGGGCTCCATTTGAATCATACTTGGACCAGAGTCCTGATGAATCACATACTACGGCTGTGGATAAGCGTTTAAACTAAATAATAGTGAGTGGGTTCAGTTGCATGGAAAATTATAAAATCAAAGGTAAAGGAGAAAGTAGGATTGCAGATTCGTGATGGGGTTGATTGTTATCAGAAAATAGAAAGAAAGGGACAGAAAGTATGAATGCCAAATTGTACCAAGGAACTGTAAACATGTAGGGAAACTCAAAAATTGAACAAACTTAAAAGCTTTGTACCTTACTGCACAAAGCATTCAGAATAAGTTAGATGAGCTGATAGTACAAACCAAGGTAAATGAATACAATCTCACAGCTATTATGGAAACTAGGTCAAAACTAGGAACTTAACATTCAGGGATATTTCATCTTTTGGAGAGATAGGAAGGATGGAAAAGATGGTGGGCTAGAACTGTTAGTAAGAGGTGAAATGCAGAGAGTTGTGAGAGATGGTCTCGGCTCAGATAATGTAGAGTCCATTTGGGTGGAGTTAAAAACCAACAAGAGAAAGAAAACATTGGTGGGAGTAGTGTACAGAGTCCATACAGTCACCACTCTGCAGAAAAGGTTATAAATCAACAAGTAATAAAAACATGCAAAAAGAATAGAACAATAATTATGGCTGACTTTAATCCTGGGTTAATCAAATTGGAAAGTGCAGCTATGACAACAAATTTAGAGAGTGCTTTAGGAACAGTTTCCCAGAGCAATATCACGGAGCCAACCAGGGAGGGGACTATCTTGGATCTAGTAATGAGTAAAGAGGCAAGTTAATGAATGACTTCAGTGTGAAAGAATCCCTAAGAAGTAGTGACCATAACATGGTAGAATTTAATATTCAGTTTGAAGGTGAGAAACTTGAGTTTGAGACAGCTGTGTTTACCCTAAATAAAAGGAATTAAAATGAAATGAGGATAGAGTTAGCTAAAGTGAACTGGGCAGGAATGGCAGTAAGTGAGCAGTGAGCATGACTCTCAGCAATAATACATCCCGTAAACAGGAAAGATTCTGAGAGAAGGACAAAGGAATCATGGTTAACTAAGGAAGTTAAGAAGAGTATAAAGTTGAAATAAAAAGCATATAAAGGAGGCCAAAGTAAGTGATAGCCCTGAAAGACTGGGATAAATTTAGATACCAGCAAAGGATGACTATAAGTGGAACTATATGTCTGCTCTTGACATCAAAACAGCATTTTGACTGAGTATGATTCAAAGAGCCATAGCAAAACTAGTTGGAGAGTTATATGGAAATATGGTTATAGCTGCTGGAGGCAATTCATCCCACTCTCAAGACATCTCTGTAGGAGTGTCTCAGGATGGTGTCTTCGGTCCAACCATCTTCAACTACTTTATCCATCAGTTTGTCTTTAACCCCTTAGGTTCACTAGCCTCAGGGCTAAATTAGAAAGCAGAAACATGAAGGTAATGTTCTCCGGATTATTACCTGATCCATGAGGTTTTTCCCACAGGATCAACAAAATTAAAGAGACAAAAGCATGGCTCAAACAAAAGTAATAAAAACATAGAAAATTAACTATGATGGCAAACTAGTGAGGAATGTAAAAGCTGGCAATACAAGCTCCTTTAGGTATTAAAAAAAGGAAGAGAGAAGTCAAAGTTGGTATAGGCCCCTTAGAAAACTGCATCAATCTTTTCAGTGAAAGGTCGCTGCAACATTCCATGACTACTAAAGAATATGTTGATTTGATTTTTGATTTTTTGGTTTTATTCCATCACTAAAGAGTAGTATCAGACAAAATAATGGAGCTAAAGGCAAATAAGATACCTGGCCCTGATGGCTTGCATCCTAGGATTCTAAAAGAGTAGCTACAGAGAGAGTGAATGCATTGGTTGTCATTTTCCAAACATCGTTTGATTCTGGAAAAATTCCAGAGGATTAGAAAACTGATACTGTCACACCCTTATTCAAAAAGGAAAGGAGGCAAAAAGTGAGTTTTGTCAGTGACACTCATAATCCATGAAATTATATAAAAAGGTGACTTGAAATTATGGAGCAAAGCTTGCTTTTTTCAAGGTTGTTTTTGGAATCCAGATACCAGTAAGTATGACATTTGTTGCATGATTCTACTTGCTCCAAGATGACAATATTACAATGGAATTCAGGCCAAACTGCAGGACAATTGAGAGTTAACCATATCAATGCTGCAGTCACATGAAGACCTGACTGGGTCAGGGCTTTATGGATCTGTTGGGTTTCTTAAAACAACCTGACCCATTGAAGGCCACTTCATCTTTGCATTTCCACATCTTTAAAATTTCATTCAATTTGCTTCGTGAGGTTCAAATGCACATTTCCTGAACTATGAGTCAAGCCTCTGGATCACTAACCAAGGAGCACAGCTGCAGCACTCTCATACCCCTTAATTTGATATTAACTAGGCTGGAAAACACTACAACCAGAAGTAATTTTCACCCCATCTATACTATCCTTGCTATGTATATACTACACTATATATATTATACATTCCTGGCTCACATCGGTGAATATGATAACGTGATGCACCTACTCTATCATCTTGTTTAATAAATCATAGCAAAACATATAGAAATGCTATTAAATAAACCATTGGAAGAAGTGCTGGTGTATATTAGTACACTACTTATTCTTAATATAACTTCCTCTCCCAAAGGATTCTTCTGTGGGATAGTTATTTTCACTGAGGAATTATTTACAAATGTATTTCCCAACAGGTTGACTGCATTGCTGCAGTTGGTTAGTTGAGAGTGACGAAATGATTTATCACTTATATTAGGCTGTTTCTGAATCTCATCTCATCTCCATTATCAGTAATAATAATTCTAATGCTGTAATCATGCTGTAGGTATTTTACTGATGGGAAACATCAAGAGGTTTTATCACATAGCATTACGCAAAACTCTGAATGGTCTGTTGCTAATCATACACTTTATATGATCCTGCAGTTTCGTTGGCAGTATCTAAAACCAATTAGATAGATTGTTGCTATCAATAAATCTGATCACCCAAGATTGCAGACATTAATGAATAATACAACCTCCATTCTTAGCAGACAATCAAGTTGACTCAGTGCTGCACAAACTCTTAGACAATACTACCTGGAGCATATTTTTGCTGTAATGAGTGCAGTTTGTAAGGCTTGAATAGAATCACATCAACTGTAATTAGTTATTTGTCCTCATTCTGGTAGGAAAGGCTGACAGATTTATTAGAAGGAGGACACAGCTGAAAGGTTGTTCATTGTTATGGTCGGTATTTCTCAGTATGTTGCTGCTGACCCAAGAAATAGACTAATCCATCATATGTGTTTCACTATCTTTTCATATTGAAAATTTGAAGGAATGGAACGTGAAAAGGTAAACAGAAAAAAATTACATTGTTAATTGTATTGATGGTGACTAATACACTTTTTATAATTTTGAAATGTTTCAGATGATAGATCAGTTTTAAAAACATCTATTATACCTGACTACAATTATAATTAATTTCTTACTTTTACACTCAGTAACATTCTTTAATTGTGTTTTGTGTTATATTAATTGTGTTATGTCTAATGTGAGTCCATTAGTTAGTAAGAATAATTTGCAAAGAGACCAATCGGGTGCAAAGAGAACAGTCTATGTGCCTGAACAGTAAGGCCCAGTAAGTCCTAACTATTAGAACTTAGGCCTCATTAACACTGATGTGGAGATGTCAGAATTAGAATGGGTCAAAAATCAAGTGACACCAGGTTATAGTGCAACAAGTTTATTTGAAATTGCAAGCTTCTGGAGCTCAGCTGTCCCTCAAGTGTGGTATGATAGAGAGGTATAAGACACAGTATAACACAGAATTACTCTGAAAGCTTGCAATTTTAAATGAATGTCACACTATAACTTGGTGTTGTTTGATTTTTTTGACCTCAATGGCATTGTATTGTGGACAATAAATATTCTGGTTGATAAGGGGCTTATGATGCAGTAATATTGTCCCTACCTTTGGACCAAGAAGATTCAAGTTAAAGTCACACCTGCCTCAGAGATGTGTCTAACATGTCTGAATGGATTGAGTTTAAAAAGTAGTATGAGTTGACAACAGATACTTAAGTATATTCTTAGGTGAGGAAATAATATGTCGCGGGCAGGGTAACAGAATGTGTGATATCAGTAGGGACAATAACAATGGCACTCAGTAGGCCAATTGTTTTCAGCTCCATGTTCGGGTAAGTGATTCAGAAGACAATCTCCAGCATGAATGAAGGATATGCTTTTTTCTGATTACAGCCCTGTCTTGGATGTAGGTTTGCTTGCTGAGCTGAAAGGTTCGTTTCCAGCCATTTCATTACCTTACTAGGTAACATCTTCAGTGGACCTCATGCAAAGCAATGCTGAGAATTCCTGCTTTCTATTTATATGTTTGGGTTTCTTTGAGTTGGTGATGTCATTTCCTGTGGTGATTTTATTTTCTGTGGTGAAGTCACTTCCTGTTCCTTTTTTCAGGGGGTGGTAGAAGGGGTCTAACTCCATGCGTTTGTTGGTAGAGTTTCAGTTGGACTGACATGCTTCTAGGAATGCTCGTGCATGTCTTTGTTTGGCTTGTCCTAGGAAACGTCTGGAAATGAACCTTTTAGCTCAGTGAACAAACCTACATCCAAAACCTCAACCTGAGCTACAAATCTCCTCAAAACTCGCTAACAGCCCTGCCTGTCCCCTCACTGCTTAATATCACAGAGGGAGGTCTCAAGTAAGCACCCATTATTTGCATATGCAAAAGAATGGTTTCATTCAGACATTGCCCTTGGCTTGAATAGCCCCTTTTAAAATCCATTCATGGGATGAGGCCATTGCTGGCAAGGCTCGCATTTATTGCTCATCCCGAATTCCCCAGTGGGCAGTTTAGAGAAAACTGCAAAGCTGTGGGTTTGGAGTCGCATGTAGACCACACCAAGTAAGGATGGTCTCGAGAACATTCGTGAATTAAATGGGTTTGTCAACAATGGATTTACGGTCATCATTAGACTCTTAATTCTGGATTTCCTTCTTATGGAATTCAAATTCCACCACATGCTGTGTCAGGATTCAAACCTAGTCCTCAGAACATTACCTGGGCCACCTCATGCTCCCACAAGGAGGTTGAACAGTTCATCAACTTCACAAACACCTTTCACCTGGACCTCAGATTCACCTGGACCATCTCAGACACTTCCCTCTTCTTCCTGGACCTCTCCATTTCCATCTCCGATGACTGACAACACAGATATCTACTTCAAACCCACTGACCTCCCACAGCTACCCAAACTACACCTCCTCCCAACTCCTCTCTTGTAAAAACACTATCCTTTATTCCCAATTCCACCACCTCCGCTGCATCTGCTCCCAGGAAGACCAATTCCACCATAGAACATCTCAGTTGGCCTCCTTCTTCAAGGACTGCAATTTTCCCTCCCACATGGTCAACCATTCCCTTAAGAGCATCTCCTCCATTTCCTGCACCTCTGCCCTTGAACCCCACCCCTCTAACCGCGACAAAGATAGAATCCCCCCGGTCGCCACCATCCACCTTACTAATCTCCAGATACAACACATTAACCTTTGTCATTTCCACCAACTACAATCAGAACCCACCATCAGAGATATATTTCCTTCTCCACCCCTATCTGCATTCCACCAACCCACCCTTCACACCTGGCACCATCCCTTGTTGCCACAAAAGTGTAAAACCTGTGCCCAGACCTCCCCTCTCACCTCCAGCCAAACAGCTGGATCCTTCCACATCCAGCAGATATTTTCCCGTACATCCAAATACTTCATCTACTGTGCTTGTTGCTCTTGATGTGGTCTCTTCTACATTGGGGAGACAGGATGCCAACTCGTGGAACATTTTAGGGGACCTCTCTGGGACACACACACACACACACCAAACAACCCCCATGCCCAGTGACCAACCACTTCAACTCCCCATCCCACTCCGCCAGAGACATGCAAGTCCTGGGCCTCCTCCACCACCAAATCCTAGCCACCTGACACCTTGATGAAGAACGCCTCATCTTCCACCTTTGGACCCTCCAATCTCATGGCATCAATGTCAATTTAACCAGTTTTCTCATCTCCTCTCCCCCACCTCATCCGAGATCCAACCCCCTTGACCTGACCTACGTATCCATCTTCCTTCCCACCTGTCCACTCCACCCTCCCCCTGACCTATCACCATCACACCCCCTGGCCTCCATCTACCTATCGCCTTCCCAGCTACCTTCCCCCATCCCAACCCCACCCTCCTATTTATCTCTCAGTCCCCTTCATGCCCCCACATTCCTAATGAAGGGCTCATGCCTGAAGGGCTGACACTCCTGCTCCACGGATGCCACCTGATCTGCTGTGCTTTTTTAGCGCCACACATTTCGACTCTGACTCTCCAGCATCTGCAGTCCTCACTTTCTCCTTTCCACTGGATTAACAGACCAGCAATAATACCACTAGACAACTGATTCCCCTGTACACTGTTTTCTGCCCATAATAATATTGCAGACCACAAACGTCCAGCTCATATCGAAATATGTTTCAGAGATATATTCAAAACTTAAATGTTTGTTTAGCGCCTGAAAACCACATGGCGCTATCAGTTGTGTGCCCTGTGAATTTCTGGGAAGGCTGCACTTCTGGAGGAACTGGCTCCAGAAAATCTGCTCAAGATCTGATGATGATGGTTGGCACAAACAACAACCCTGAGGAACTCCTACAAAGAAGACCTGGAGCTGAGATGACCGATCTCCAATAACCACAACCATCTTCCTTTCTGCCATGTCTGACTCCAACCTTATTCCCAATGACTTCAGTTTTGCGAGAGGTCCTTGAAGGCCCACTTAGTCAAACGTGGCCTGATGTGAAACACAGTCACTCTCACCTCATCTCCAGAATTTAACACTTTTGTCCAGTTTTGGACTGCAATGAAGTTCGGAGTTGAGTATCCCTGGCAGAACCCAAACTGTGTGTCAACACTGTGGCAGAACAACTGTTGATGAAACCTTCCATCACGTTTATTTTCACCCATGATCAAAAGTAGTCTGGGGTGGTAATTGAAACAGTTGGATTTGTTCTGCTTTTTGTGTACGGGATGGACCTGGGCAATTTTCTATATTGTTGTGTAGATCCCACTGCTGGAACTGTACTAGAACAGCTTGGCAAGTGAGGAGCAAAACCACCTCCCCACCCTGCCCCCGCCTCCGATCGGGGACAAAGACTCAGGAAACAGGCAGGATTCAGGCAAATGGAAGACTTTTACTAAGCAACAACTTGTTCCCGCAGGGAGGGGGCCAAACACGTTTCCTGAATCTGGCCTCATCGTGAGGACCTAATTATTCTCTTAATCTACGGCTCAGTCAGAAGCGAGATTAATGACACACTCTGACTTTTATAGTGAAATACATTTTTTATATATTTTGTGTCACAATAATCACATGCAATGTGGTCAGTGTCCTTCCCCCTTATTCTAGTCACCCAAATCTGTGTAATACCTAATCATTGATGGGCACTCCTATAGTCAGCCCCAGGTTCCCATGATCTCATGGTGTATTAAAGATATAGTAATCTCCAGGCCTTGGGATCTTTCTATGCATCCTACTAATTCACATTTCAAAGTTACTGGTTATATTCCTTCTGGTATGACCCAGAATTGCTTATCTCTAAAGATTGCTTGAATTCTGCTATGCATTGTATTCCATGTGCTATCTCTATCAAATTCAGTTATTTCTCTTATATTTTCCACTGTCTTAATTATGTATATAAAAAATGCAAAAGACAGGGCTTTAACTAACTGCTATAAGATTCATAACATTACTATCTGTTATAAAGTTGGTTATAAAGTGTAAAGTTATTCCACTCTTTCTATTGTTATTACTTTGTAACTAATGAGTTGTGAACAACATATTTCATTCAGGGCGTACCAGGCATCTTTTTAGATTTAAGAAAAGTGTATCCTAAGACTAATTAATTTTCACATCTAGGTTTAAATGTTATTTACCTTAATGTTCCTATTATACTTTGGTTATATGTGTATCTGTATTTATATTGAAATCTATTTCTATGATTATCTGAAGAATCTTTAACTAGAACCTATTTCTTAATATTGTCAATAACTTCAAAGAAACAATTCATTACTGCAAAATAACTTTAGCTGCTGTTTTCACAGCTGCTGAATGAGTTGCCCCGGCCGACCCATTGTCTCCACCTGCTCCTGCCCCACCGAACTCATCTCCGCGTACCTTGACACCGTCCTGTCCCCCTTAGTCCAAGAACTCCCCACCTACGTTCGGGACACCACCCATGCCCTCCACCTGCTCCATGATTTTCGCTTCCCCGGTCCCCAACGCCTTATTTTCACCATGGACATCTAGTCCCTGTACACCTCCATCCCCCATCACGAAGGACTCAAAGCCCTCCGCTTCTTTCTTTCCCGCCGTACCGACCAGTACCCTTCCACTGACACCCTCCTTCGACTGACTGAACTGGTCCTCATCCTGAACAACTTCTCTTTCCAATCCTCCCACTTCCTCCAAACGAAAGGAGTAGCCATGGGCACCCGCATGGGCCCCAGCTATGCCTGCCTCTTCGTAGGATATGTGGAACAATCCATCTTCCGCAACTACACTGGCCCCACCCCCCACCTTTTCCTCCGCTACATCGATGACTGTATCGGCGCCGCCTCGTGCTCCCACGAGGAGGTTGAACAGTTCATCCACTTCACCAACACCTTCCACCCTGACCTCAAATTCACCTGGACAGTCTCAGATTCCTCCCTCCCCCTCCTCGACCTTTCTATTTCTATCTCAGGCGACCGAATCAACACGGACATCTACTACAAACCGACCGACTCCCACAGCTACCTGTACTACACCTCCTCCCATCCTGCCCCCTGTAAAAACGCCATCCCATTCTCCCAATTCCTTCGACTCCGCCGCATCTGCTCCCAGGAGGACCAGTTCCAAAAACGCACAACCCAGATGGCCTCCTTCTTCAAGGACCGCAATTTTCCCCCCGACGTGGTCGATGATGCCCTCCACCGCATCTCTTCCACTTCCCGCTCCTCCGCCCTTGAACCCCGCCCCTCCAACCGCCACCAGGACAGAACCCCACTGATCCTCACCTACCACCCCACCAATCTCCATGTACAGCGCATCATCCGCCGTCATTTCCGCTACCTCCAAACGGACCCCACCACCAAGGATATATTTCCCTCCCCTCCCCTATCAGCATTCCGTAAAGACCACTCCCTCCGTGACTCCCTCGTCAGATCCATACCCCCCACCAACCCAACCTCCACTCCCGGCACCTTCCCCTGCAACCGCAGGAGGTGCAAGACTTGCGCCCACACCTCCCCCCTCACCTCCCTCCAAGGCCCCAAAGGAAACTTCCATATCCGCCACAGATTCACCTGCACCTCCACACATATCATCTATTGCATCCTCTGCACCCGATGTGGCCTCCTCTATATTGGGGAGACAGGCCGGCTACTTGCGGAGCGTTTCAGAGAACACCTCTGGGACACCCGGACCAACCAACCCAACCACCCTGTAGCTCAACATTTCAATTCCCCCTCCCACTCCACCAAGGATATGCAGGTCTTTGGACTCCTCCATTGTCAGACCACAACAAAACGACGGTTGGAGGAAGAACGCCCCATCTTCCGGCTAGGAACCCTCCAACCACAAGGGATGAACTCGGATTTTACCAGTTTCCTCATTTCCCCTCCCCCCACCCTGTCTCAGTCAAATCCATCAAATTCAGCACCGCCTTCCTAACCTGCAATCTTCTTCCCAACCTCTCCGCCCCCATCCCAGTCTGACCTATCACCCTCACCTTGACCTCTTTCCACCTATCACATTTCTGACGCCCCTCCCCCAAGTCCCTCCTCCCTACCTTTTATCTTAACCTGCTAGACAAACTTTCCTCATTCCTGAAGAAGGGCTTATGCCCGAAACGTCGATTCTCCTGTTCCCTGGATGCTGCCTGACCTGCTGCGCTTTTCCAGCAACACATTTCCAGTGCTGAATGAGTTAGGCTGGCTGGTTCATAGGCTGAGATTTACACCCCTTGTTCTAGCTGGTGCTGTTCACTTAGTGGGACAGCAACCTTTCATTAATGAGGATGGAATCAATCACTTGTCTATCCTGAGGCATCCTCCTATCAAATTGTCTCTAATGGTTGTTTGTAGGTCCTCTCGTTCACCTTGGCGTAGTCCTGTTCAAAGATACCATTATGTTTCACTTAAATGCTGGAGCAGGCTGTTTAAGTCTATTTATCCCTTGTCAGCCATTTTGTGTCTTCCGAATGGGTTGTGCTTGCAGCTAAGGATGAGGCAAGCTCTGGAGTACAGGTTTTTAGTACTATTGGTGGAATATAGTCAGGGCCCGTAGCCTTTGCAGTATTCAGTTCCTCCAAACATTTTGCAATATCATATGGAGTGGGGGGCCTCTGAAAGAGACCAAGATGGATCATCCACTCAACACTTCTGGCTGAAGGTGGATGTGAATGCCTCGGACATAACTTTGTATTGATGGGCAGGGCTCTTCCATCTTTGAGAATGGAGTTTTTTGGGCACCTCCTCCTCCAGTTATTTAATTATCCACCACTATTCATGCCTGAATGGGATAGGAGGGCAGAGTTTAAATCTAATCTAATTGCTTAGCTCTGTCTGTCACTTTTACTACTGACACTGCTTGACATACAGGTTTTGTAGCTTCACCAAGCTGACATCTCATTTTAGGTACACCTAATGTTGCTTCTGGTTTGGTCTCCTGTACTTTTCCTTGAACCAGAATTGACCCCCTGGCTTGACTGCAATAGTAGAGTCAAGGAATATACCAGGTGACAAGGCTGCAGTTGGTTTGGAGTATGATTGTGCAACTACTGATGGCCCATAGCACCTCATGGATGCCCAATCTTGAGCTGCTAGGTCTGTTCAAAGTCTATCCAATTTAGCATGGTAATGTATCACATATTGGAGGATATTCTCCATGTGAAGTCAGGACTTTGTCTCCACAAGGACTGTGTGGTTGTCACTCCTTACCAATACCACCATGGATAGATGTATCTGAGACAGGCAGATTGGTAAGGATGAGATCAAGTATGTTTTTCTCTCTTGCTGATTCCTTCAACACCCACCATAGACCAGTCAAGCAACAATGTTCTTTAGTACTGGGCCAACTTGTTCAAAGTTGCTTCTACACTCTTATTGGAAGACATTGAAATCCTTCGCCTAGAGTACACTTTTTGTGACCCTGAGTGTTTCCTCCAAGTAATGCTGAATATGAAAAAGCACTGATTCATTGGAAGTAACGTATGATTCCACAAGTATAAATATGTCAAGTTATTGCTTGTCTAATCTATGAGACAGCTCTCCTAACTTTGTCATAATCCCCACTTGCTAGTAAATTTGCGGGAGCGACAGGGCTATTTTTGCAATTATCATTTATTGTGACTTAACCAACGTCAGGTGGTTCACCTGGTTTCATTTTGTTTGTACTTTTCTAGTGGTTGATATAACTGAGTGGCTGACTAGGTCATTTCAGAGGCCAATTAAGACTCAACCACATTGCTGCGGGTTTGGAAACACATGTAAATAGGATTAGTACAGCAGTTTTCCGGTCAGATAGGTGTCTATGACAATCAAATCATGATTATCATTAGACTTTTAATTCTAGATTTCTCCTTTATTGAATTCCCCCAGTTGCTGTGGATTACTAGGACATCGCCTGCAAACAGAGTTAATGATATTATATTCTCTTAAATTATGCATTTACAACTCCATTTTTATTTCCATTTTGTTTTAGATCTCCTTTCGCTTGAAGTATTGAATGCTCTTGCAACCACTTCGGGATGTTTGCCTCATGTACAGCCTCTAACTTGCTCCAACAGTTGCTTCATCCAAAAATATAGATTGATAAATGGAACTTGCAACAACAGGTTTCTGGACATTTCTTCATTTATTCAAATCATAGCTCTGATTGTTCTGTTTGCACTTTCACTGAGAGATTACAATTCCATTTGAACTTCTCCCTTTCAGGTATTTTTCTAGATGCTTGATTTTTCCAGTTATTTTAGAATGGAAAATATAACATTGACCCCACTCTTGTTCCTTATAATAGCTGAACATTGCAAAACATGCTGATCTTTTTCTTTGCAAGAATAGAAACTGCTGACAATGAAGGACACAAAAGTATTATCAAAGAATCCCAAAAATTAAATAGCTTTATCAAATTATGCTTTTGTTTTCAGTAGTTGGCTGTAGGTCTTCTAATGAGGAAAGAAACTAGGAATTCAGGGAAATAAAGAGGCTTCCAAAAGTGCAAATTGATTCAACTGTAGTGCTTTAGTGCTGTAGCTTTGGCTTGTATATTTTGAGCCCCTGTAATGCAGTGATTGAAATAACTCCACAGAGGCTGGCATCCTGTCATCAAGTCACCCTTTATTTACACTTGGCGAGTTCTTGACACTGATCCAGCTCCCTCAGAGCTAGCTCTCACAGTGAATAGAAACTCTGACACTCCTGTTCTTCTGTCAGCCAGGGCTTCCTGATTGGACCAGATTAACAGCCTCAATCAGGTAACTCATAGTCCATGAAGTCTACCTGGCTGACTTCTTTACAATCACTATACTGGTGGTGTCCCTACCTCTGAGCCAAAATACCTGAGTTCAAGTCCGAATCATTTTGACCATGCTGCTTTGTTCAAGCATTGTAGAAGCAGTTTGTAGATGAGCCAGCATTGGGGGTATTAGCAAAGTGAGGTTCCGCCAAAAACAGTTTGCTGATTGCTGTGGAGTTGTGACCATTCAGGGAAAACAAAAGCGATCAGCTTAACAAAAAAGCTGATTGGCTCCCTGGTAGCTGAACACCTTGTGGATGTGGACAGTACCAGCAGAGGCTATTGGACTGCTGCAAGGCACAGATGATGTGTATTTCCTGCCAGTCGAATGCCTAAATCCAGTCTGATTTCCCTCACCAGTTACTGTAAGCAGTAGGAGAAAGTGAGGACTGCAGATGCTGGAGATCAGAGCTGAAAAATGTGTTGCTGGAAAAGCACAGCAGGTCAGACAGCATCCAAGGAGTAGTTTTGGCGTTTTGGGCATAAACCCTTCTTCAGGAATGAGGAAGGTGTGCCAAGCAGGCTAAGATAAAAGGTTGGGAGGAGGGACTTGGGGGAGGGGTGTTGGGAATGCGATAGGTGGAAGGAGGCTAAGGTGAGGGTAATAAGCCAGAGAGGGGGTGGGGGCGGAGAGGTCGGGAAGAAGATTGCAGGTCAAGAAGGTGGTCTTCCTGACCTCTCCGCTCCCACCCCCATCTCTGGCCTATCAACCTCACCTCAACCTCCTTCCACCTATCGCATTCCCAAGTCCCTCCTCCCTACCTTTTATCTTAGCCTGCTTGGCACACTGTAAGCAATAGGGTAACTATCAGACTTTGCAGTAAATGTAACGTCTGTGCCTCCTACAAAAAAGTACTTGAAGACAAGAAAATCCTGCCCAGCAAATCGGATCATCTCAGTGAAGCTTGTGGATTGTAATGCTTCCCGAGTTGTTGTTGCCCTGTGCAGCACTCATGTGTTTGTATATGTATGCATGGTGAGGTTTATAAAGAGTTAGAGTTCTGACTAGTGAGATACATGTTGAGGTATCATGAGGTTGGAATCTTTGTTTGTAATAAATGTTAATTGCTGTTAAATTTAGAAATCTGCTCTATGTTCTCTTTTAGCCTATGTCTAGCCAACAGGTCACTTGGAGACTTTGATTAAATTTTTTAGTTATATGTAAGATGAAAAGCTTTGACAAAATGTGCCTTTCTTTTAAGCAATACTTAATGGAGAAAAGTTGTGCGGATTTTTTTCTCCAGGTGATATCATGGCCAGAGAATTCTGCTGGGGTTGGAGAGATTGCATTCTCAATCATTATGGGGGAGGCAATGGCCCAGTAGTGTTATCACAAGGGTATTAATCCAGAAATTTAGCTGATATTCTGGGGATCTGGGTTCAAATCCCACCATGGTGGATGGTACAATCTGAATTTTATTTTTTAAAAATCTGGAATCAAGAATTAACTAATAACCATGAAATCATTGTTGATTGCTGGAAAAACCCATGTGGCTCATTAATGTCCTTCAGGGAAGTAAATCTGCCATCCTCACCTGGTTTGGTTGACCTGTGACTCCAGATCCACAGTAATGTGGTTGACTCTGAGCTGCCATCTGAAATGGCCTAACAAGCCACTCATTTCAAGGACAGCTAAGGATAGACAATAAATGCTGGCCACAAGTGAATTTGAGAACAGACTTCCAAATCCAGAACACTCATATCCTACCCCTGACATGGAAGGAAATTTGCAGTTAGACCCAAAAGAAACCCTGCAATGCAGGTGGTCTACATTGCCAAACTGTGGGATTTCTAACCCTCGTGCAGAAGTAATTCCTGTCCCTTGGATTCGCCAGCATCTCCATCACAACCAGCCAATCATTGGTGGACACTGTCAGGAGAACGGGAAGAGACCCAAAGAGGATCATGGCTATCCTGAGTAGTTTATTTTCAAGATTTCAGTTTCAGGATGGTCTTTGGAGCCCAGGAGATTGGGATGATAGGCAGGCTGTGCAGAAAGAAGTGCGGCATTTTGGGATGTGCGAATAATGCAGACAGAGCATTCTCAGAATGAAGTTTTCTTTACTTTTCCCATTTGTTCATGTGGGCCTTTAAAAACTTTAAAACTTCTGCATGACTAGCTTTACCAGCCACATTTTGGCATGGTTGGCATATGAATAGTGTCAATTGAACATCTTATTTATTGATGAATGGTGGGCAGACTGCTTGTTTTGACACCTGACTACCTTCTGTTTTATGGGGATCAGCTTTGAAGTGGATGGAAAGGTGGTTGGCCTGTTCTGACACTGAAAATACACCCAGGCAGAGCATGTACCATCCAGGTATAAACATATGTTGCAACATTTCCATTCTAAGTGAAAGCACTTAAAAACCAGTTTGATGGCTATAACAAAAACATTTCTAAATAACTGGGAATTCTTTGAGAATAATTAATTTGATTGCATTTAAAAACTGATTTATGTTCTCAGGTATTAGTCAGCTTTTGTTTTTGCTTTTGCATTCTCTTTTTCAGAAATAATCCCAGATGGGGAAGCTCAAACATTGCTCTTGCTCGGTGGCTTCCCCCAGAATATGAAGATGGATACAGTCAACCCAAAGGATGGAATCCTGAATGCTTGTACAGAGGTTTTAAGTTACCCCTTGTAAGTATCACACTGTCCAACAGATCTTCATTTTACTCAGAATAGACTGATCAAGCAATAAAAATGTATTCCCTTTATAGGACCATGCTCCTAATTTTCTGAACGCTACCAGTATTGCGAGGTAATACCTAGTATTACCTAAAATGGAGCTTAAATCTGTATTTGCTATGACGTTTTCTCATTAAGGCTGTCCTGAACTGTTCTGACAATACCATTTTGTGCAGAACTTCTAAATAATCAGCACATAAAATATTACCAGTGATAGGCTCTCCTGGAGGTTGCTGACGGACTTGAGTGCTACAACTTGACTTCCAGACTAGAAAAATATAAAGTTGCTTTCCACATTTGTCATTCTTATCATTTCTCAACCCTCCACTCATATTCTGCCAATGGGTGATAAAATCCAGAAACCACAGATGCTGGAAATCTGAAACAAAAACAGAAATTGCTTGAAAAACTCAGGAGCATCTGTGGAGAGAAAGCAGAGTTAACGTTTCAGCTCTATGGCCCTTCATCAGAATGCAAAGTGTTGCTTAAGTTAAAGGATTAAAGTGCTGGTTGTTTTCATTATTTAAAAAAAAAGTGATTACAACTTTACCTTAATCGTGCAAAGCTCCATAATCCAAATCATATGAGCATAGATAAACACCATTCAGATCTGCTGGCTCCCCATTGTTCTCACTGGGTACTGATATCAGCCAGTGTTGTGATCTATCATTGATTTTAACTGGATACAAACTCAAACTTTGGCCAGGTGTTCATTTCCAACTTACATGTGCAGAGACGTGAGAAATCCCCACTCTATAAACATGCCTTTAAAAATGTTTTTCAATTTGAGGTGAGGTTAGAGGTTGGAGGAGTGGGTGCAGAGGCAGGCTATATTGGGGGTCAGACCAAGCAACTCAGGAAGACTGTGAAGGGTGTTATTTTCAGAGGCAGCAAGGATGGACAGTCTGCATGGGGACTCCAGCACCTTGAATCTAAAGATAAAGTTTAAACAATAAAGCATTACCCCTCTCTGATCTCATCACTTCATTCTCTTCACCGTGCATGCCCCAGCCATGCCCCCTAATACCTGCACTTACCCACATCGTTTGGTATCTCTATGTCACTCTACCCACCCCAGTGCCCCTTCATACTCACAATAAAACACTACACCCAACCACTCACCTCCTGTGGCTCTGTATTTCCCTTATTTCAACTCAGTATCAACTTCATATTATCATTGCAATCGGACTCATTGTCCTTCGTCACAAACACTGAAATACCTAACAATGCATTTTCTTGACTCCATATCTTTTTGGAAGGTGGCTCCTTGACAGTTTTGACAGTTTTTGACAGATTTAGAAGTCATAATCATAATCCCAGTTATCAGTAAAGTGATGGGAGGAACCATTGACCAAGGTATTAAATGGCACTTGCTCATGAATAACCTACTCACTGATGCTCAGTTTGAGTTCTTCCAGAGCCACTAAGCTTCTGATCGCATTACAACCTTGGTCCATATTTGGGTAAAAGACCTGTACTCCAGAAGTGAGATGAGAGTGATTGCCCTTGATATCAAGGTTACATTGGACTGAGTATTGCCATCTAGAAAACTGAGTGAAGCTGGAGTTAATGGCAATCAAAGAGAACCCTCTCTGATTGAAATTATGCCCAGCACAAAGGAAGGTGGTCATTCTTGAAGGTCAGTCACAACAGCTCTAGAACAAGGATGAGTTGTGTCCTTGGCCCAACAATCTTCAGCCTTTTCATTGATTAACTGCCCTCCATCATAAGCTCAGAGGTGGGGCGATCACCAATGATTGCAGAATGTTCAGTACAATTTGCCACTCATCAGATACTGAATATCCACGGTCAAATGCAACAAGACCTGGAAAACAGACTGATACATGCCACCTACTATTCAGGCTCATAAGTCCCAATACTTACCATCTCCAAGAAGAGACAAACTAACCATATCCCCTTCACATTCAAAGGCATTACCAACATTGAATCGCCCACCAGCTTGGGGGTTACTGTTGACCAGAAACTGACATGCAGCAGCAGCAGCCATATAAATACTGTACCTATATGGGATATCAGAGGCTAAGAAACCTGTGGACTGTAACTCACCACCTAATTCCACTCAAAGGGAGAGGGCAATATATGCATCTGAATACCACTTCCTTCAACTCACTCTCCAACCAACACTGCCTCTAGGCTGTGCAGCCACAAAATTTCTTGGAAGTCATCCTGTTCACATTACTCAATGTACCAACACATTGATTCCCACATGCAGATGGTTCTGCCATGCATGGACCTCAATAAATAAATGAGGGGGAATGTAGTCTCCAAGTCACACATAATCCTGACTTGGAACGAAATTGTACAGTCCTTTACAGTTGCTGGGCCAAACTCCTGAAACTCTGTTCCCTACAGCACTGTGGGTATACCTACATTTCAAGGATGGCTGCAGTTCAGGAAGGCAGCTCACAGCTACCTTGTCTAATACAACTATGGGTGGGCATCAAGTGCAAACTCAGGTCGGTGATGCCCACATCCCATGAACCAAAATAGAGAATAATGGAATTATGTATTTGCATCCATAAACAGGTCTGGATTCCACAATCCCCCAAGGGTGCCTTACCTCTTCAAAGAAATAGCTAGGCCATCCAAAATAATTGCAGAGAGCTCAGTCCTGCTCTGCCAATCATAGAGGTATGACTTGAGATTCCTGTGCTCTTTCAGCATTTTCGCCATAATGGCGGCACACATCATTGTCGTTAAAAGCTGGGCTTCACTCTTTCCTCCACAGTGAGACTATAAATTGTGAAAACATAAGTCTTGTTCCATTTGGAAGTGATAATCAGTGCAAGCTGTGTAATCCTAGGTGAAGGCTTTTGAAATTGAGCAAACTAGGCCTTTTGGAATTTAGTGCTGTTTCATAAGATTTGGATTTGAAGGATTATAAAAACAAATCAACTCTGAGTACTATGATAACCGAAGAAGAGTCCAGGTTTCCATATTCAGATGTTTAAATACTTTTAACAAAGATTACATTGAAAAGAATTGTCAGAAGCAACCTTTGAAAAATGTTGGCGTGTTTGACCTTTCTGTCTAGTGACCATGGTAACCCACGGTTTGACACAAGAAGTAAACGGTGAGTTCTGTAGGTCATATCTAAAATAATTCAAACCCTGAAACAAATAATCCTTTCTGGATTGAAATAAAACTGTTGATAAAGGCAGCTGTTCTGCTTTATTAGCTTCTGAACTGTTCTTTATGACTGAACATGCCATGTGCATGACATTTAATTTCTCACAATAAAACAATGGACTTTTATTACATGATATTTTCAGTTTGTCCAGAGGATTGTGAATTATCAGCCAGCCTAACTTACAGGACTTCTAACAATAAGGACGTGGAAACCTAAGATTGTATGGCTTTTCATAATTAAAGTTGAGTTGACATCAACAGTTCATCATCTGTAATCTCATAATTTATTGCAGATCCTGCAGAAAGCCATTGCCCTTATCGTTATCATTGTTAATTTCTTGAACCTTTTTAATAACACGCAGGGATAATTACTTATTATTTGTCTCAGCAGGAAACAAATATTAAAGGAATAACACTTTGAAGGAAGCTTTGTGCAATGGTTGGTTTCCTACTCTATTATTGTTGTCACAGGAAACTCACTACCCTAGATACAGTAAATGCATTTGCACTTCTAAATACTTCAAGCACAATTTTTATTTTTGCCAACTGTGACAGAAAGCTCAATAAATTTTGTTTCTATCTTGCTTTCAAAGGGCATGTTATCAAAACAAAATTAAACAGCAATCAAATCATTGAATAAGTAGGGTGACCAAACACTCTTGTGGTACCATAATACCATTCCTCTCTCTGGTGCAGAAGGTCTGGATTCTAACTCCAATTTAAGATGTGCAAAGCACAGAGATGCGTCTATAACATATCCAAGCTGGTTTATTGCTTTTTAAAAGTGGGACCACCATTGGTATTTGTACACTATATGCCTGGCTCTTTCTCGCAATTCTATTATTCCACACAAATACTTTGATTGAAGGTGCTAATGAATAACTTAATGCATCAAGCTATCCCATGAAGTTGTATGCATCAGCTGATAACTGTTGATTTAGAGTGACCTTTCTAGTTGCACAGTAGAGATACACCACCGTCTCCATGAAGATTTTTTTGCCAAAAGATTTTTCTAAATTACTTTTTTATTTACTTTGAAAACGCTGAAAATCTAAATTTAACCCAGTGGAACTTTATGTCATGAGATCATAGAGAGAGCATTATTACAAATCCATCTCTTATTCCACTCTTCCTATCGCCTTTTTTCTGTGTTTTATATCTCATTTTTTGGGATACTGATTATGCTTATCTGAATTGTAAAATGGTGACAACTCAGAAAGAGCAGATCTCACTCATTATTTGTGTGTCAAGAGAGTAAGGCAAGGCTGGGTGGTCTTTACTTTAATGTTAGGAGTGCAATAGGTAAAACTGATGACTTAAAGGTGTGGATTGACACATGGAAGTGTGATATTGTTGCCATCTCAGAAACATGGTTGAGGGAAGGGCTGGACTGGCAACTCAATAGTCCTGGGTATACAATCTTTAGGCAAGACAGAGGACAGTGCAAAAAGAGTGGTGGTGTTGCACTATTAATTAAGGAGTCAATTACTGCAATAAGGAGAGATGATATATTGGAGGGGTCTTCAAACTAAACTTTATGGTTGGAACTTAGGAATGTTCATATTACAGGCCCTTGAAACATCAGCTGGAAATCGAGGATCAAATATGTAGACCAGTCCACAGAGGTGTGTAATAGTAATAATTAGGCAATTATGTGAGGGGATTTCGACTTGTCCAATTTAAATTGGGAAAGTCATAGCATTAAGAGTTTGGGAGGGGTGGGGGTCGGATTTCTTGAAATGTATCCAGGATAGTTTTTTGTATCAATGTGTAAAAGACCCAAAAAAGGATGCCACAGTGCTGGTTCTAGTTCTGGGGAATGGAGCCGGACAAGTGTTCAATGTGGTAATGGAGGAACATTTTAACTTGAGTGACCACAACACAGTATGGTACAAATTTGTTATGGAAAAGGAGAAAGATGGCCTGAAAAAGACAGCTTTGGATTGAGGGAAGGCAAGTTTTATTATTTTATTATTTTAAAATAAAACAGAATCTTGTCAAAGTTGACTGGGAACAGCTCCTTGTCTACGATAGAGCAGTGGGGCATATTCAGAAAGGAGCTCGGTAGTGTACAGGTCCAACATATATCCTTTAGGGGGAAATGTAGCAGCAATCAGTTCAGAGAATCCTAGATATCGAGAGCAATTTAGGACTGGATGAGGAAGAAGAGAAAGGCTTTAACTAAGTCCAAAGGGAGCAATTCATCTGTAGTACTCGAGGAATATAGGAAGTGCAAGAGAGACCTTAAGAAAGCCATTAGAAAGGGGTGGCACAGTGGTTAGCAGTGCTGCCTCACAGCACCAGGGACTCAGGTTCGATTCCAGCCAATTCTCCTGAGTCTGCATGAGTTTCCTCCAGATGCTCCAAAGATATGCAGATTAGGTGAATTAGCCATGCTAAATTATCCAGAGTGTTCAGGGATGTGTAGGATCGGTGCATTAATCAGGGGAAATGTAGAGTTAATGGGCCTGGGTGGGATATTCTTCAGAAGGTCGGTGTGGGCATGTTGGGCCAAATGGCCTGTTTCCACACTGTAAGAATTCAATGAAAAGCAAAAATGGAGCATGAAAAAGCATTTGCAAGCATGATTAGGTAGAATCCTAAAATATTTTATAAATACATTAAAGGGAAGTGGTTAACCAGAGAAAGAGTAGGCCTCATTAGGGACCAAGGAGGCAATCCATGTGTAAAGCTGCAGAATATTGGAAGGGTGTTAACTGAATATTTCTGTTTGGTCTTCACTCAGAATAGGAGAACATATGTGCAGAATTCAGGAAAAGGGTCTGTGAAAAGTTGCACGTAGGAAATTGAGAGGTATTGGAGGCTCTGTCAGGCTTAAAAACAGACAAATCCCCTGGCCTGGATGAATCATATCCCAGTTTACTATGGGAGACAAAGCAGAAAATTGCAGAGGCTCTGACATAAATTTATATTTCCTCTCTGGCCATGAGGGACCTTCCAGAAGACGCAAGAAAGGTGGTAGAAATGATTCAGAAAATTACAGACTCGTGAGTCTCATGTCAGTGGTAGGGAAACCATTGGAGAAAATTCTGAAGGAGAGAATTAATATCCACTTGGAAAAGCTTGGGTTAATTAAAGATAGTCAATGTGGCTTTGTCAGAGGGTGGTCATGTTGACAAATTAATGCAAAGTTTTTGAAAATGTAAGCAAGTATTTAGATGAGGAAAGTTCGGTTAAAGTAGTTTGTCTGAAATTTAGCAAAACTTTTGACTTTGTACAACATGGGAGACTGATCGAAGTGGTTAAAGTACATGGAATTCTGGAAACATTGGCAAGATAGATCAGAAACTGACACAAAGGGTAATGGTAGAAGACTGTTTGATTGACAGAAGCCTAGGGTCCGGCGGTGTACCACAAGGAACAGTACTGGGATTGTTTGTGACATACATAAATGACAGAGACGAAAATATACAGAGCATGTGAAGCAAGTTTGCAAATGACACCAAAATTGGTAGGGTGGGGTTAATATTGAGAAAATTTGCAGGAAAGATATAAGTGGGTTGATCAGATTGGTAGAGCAGTGGCAGATGGTATTTAATGCTGACAAGTACAAGATGGTGCACTTTGGAAAAAGAAACAAGATGAGGGAATATTTATTGAATGGCACCACTAGGTAACTCAGAGGAACCGCAGATCTTGGTGAAGTTGGCAGAGCACTTGAATAAGATAGTTAAGAAAGCAAATGGGATATTTGCTTTCATTAGTAATGATTCAATATGTGGATGTGCAAAACTCTTGGGAAATAGGCAGGGCAGGTGATTGAGGTGTCAGTGGGGGAGCACTTTGGGGCCAGCGATCATAATTCTATTAGATTTAAAGTAGTGATGGAAAAGGATAGACCAGATCTAAAAGTTGAAGTTCTAAATTGGAGAAAGGCCAAATTCGACGGTATTCGGCAAAAACTTTCGAAAGCTGATTGAGGGCAAATGTTCACAGGTAAAGGGACGGCTGGAAAATGGGAAGCCTTCAGAAATGAGATATCGAGAATCCAGAGAATGTATATTCCTGTCAGGGTGAAAGGAAAAGCTGGTAGATATAGGGAATGTTGGATGACTAAAGAAATTGAGGGTTTGGTTAAGAAAAAGAAGGAAGTATGTGTAAGGTATAGACAGGATAAATCGAGTGAATCCTTAGAAGAGTATAAAGGAAGTAGGAGTATACTTAAGAGGGAAATCAGGAGGGCAAAAAGGGGACATGAGATAGCTTTGGCAAAGAGAATTAAGGAGAATCCAAAGGGTTTTTACAAATACATTAAGGACAAAAGAGTAAATAGGGAGAGAATAGAGCCCCTCAAAGATCAGCAAGGCGGCCTTTGTGTGGAGCCGCAGAAAATGGAGGTGATACTAACTGAATATTTTGCATCAGTATTTACTGTGGAAAAGGATATGGAAGATAAAGACTGTAGGAAAATAGATGGTGACATCTTGCAAAATGTCCAGATTACAGAGGAGGAAGTGCTGGATGTCTTGAAACGGGTAAAGGTGGATAAATCCCCAGGACCTGATCAGGTGTACCCGAGAACTCTGTGGGAAGCTAGAGAAGTGATTGCTGGACCTCTTGCTGAGATATTTGAATCATTGATAGTCACAGGTGAGGTGCCGGAAGACTGGAGGTTACCTAACGTGGTGCCACTATTTAAGAAAGGTGGTAAGGACAAGCCAGGGAACTATAAACCGGTGAGCCTGATGTTGGTTGTGGGCAAGTTGTTAGAGGGAATCCTGAGGGACAGGATGTACATGTATTTGGAAAGGCAAGGACTGATTGGGGATAGTCATCATGGCTTTGTGAGTGGAAATCATGTCTCACAAACTTGATTGAGTTTTTTGAAGAAGTAACAAAGAGGATTGATGAGGGCAGAGCGGTAGATATGATCTATGTGGACTTCAGTAAGGCGTTCGACAAGGTTCCCAATGGGAGAATGATTAGCAAGGTTAGATCTCATGGAATACAGGGAGAACTAGCCATTTGGATACAGAACTGGCTCAAAGGTAGAAGACAGAGAGTGGTGGTGGAGGGTTGTTTTTCAGACTGGAGACCTGTGACCAGTGGAGTGCCACAAGGATTGGTGCTGGGTCCTCTACGTTTTGTCATTTACATAAATGATTTGGATGCGAGCGTACGAGGTACAGTTAGTAAATTTGCAATTACACCAAAATTGGAGGTGTAGTGGACAGTGAAGAGGGTTACCTCAAATTACAACTGGATCTTGACCAGATGGGCCAATGGACTGAGAAGTGGCAGATGGAGTTTAATTCAGATATATGTAAGGTGCTGCATTTTGGGAAAGTAAATCTTAGCAGGACTTATACACTTATAGCACGTAAGGTCCTAGGGAATGTTGCTGAACAAAGAGACCTTGGAGTGCAGGTTCATAGCTTCTTGAAAGTGGAGTGGCAGGTCGATAGGATAGTGAAGAAGGCGTTTGGTATGCTTTCCTTTATTGATCAGAGTATTGAGTACAGGAGTTGGGAGGTCATGTTGCGGCTGTACAGGACATTGGTTAGGCCACTGTTGGAATATTGTGTGCAATTCTGGTCTCCTTCCTATCGGAAAGATGTTTTAAACTTGAAAGGGTTCAGAAAAGATTTACAAGGATGTTGCCAGGGTTGGAGGATTTGAGCTATAGGGAGAGGCTGAACAGCTTGGGGCTATTTTCCCTGGAGCGTCAGAGGCTGAGGAGTGACCTTATAGAGGTTTACAAAATTATGAGGGGCATGGATATTGTAAATAGACAAAGTCATTTCCCTGGGGTGGGGGAGTCCAGAACTAGAGGGCATAGGTTTAGGGTGAGAGGGGAAAGATATAAAAGAGACCTAAGTGGCAACCTTTTCACACAGAGGATGGTATGGATATGGAATGAGTTGCCAGAGGAAGTGATGGAGACTGGTACAATTGCAACATTTAAGAGGCATTTGGATGGGTATATGAATATGAAGGGTTTGGAGGGATATGGGCCGGGTGCTGACAGTTGGGACTAGATTGGGTTGGGATATCTGGTCGGCATGGATGAGTTGGACCTAAGAGTCTGTTTCCATGCTGTACATCTCTATGACTCTATGACATAGAGTATATTGCCAACTTCAATAAGGCAGCCTCCGAAATATTCACTTACTTCCTCAACTGAGTGTTTCCACCATTATAGTTGACAGGGCCCTCAGCCAGGTCCGAACCAAGGGTGGCATGCTGACTCAGTGGTTAGCACTGCTACCTCACAGCGCAAGGGACCTGGGTTTGATTCCTTCCTCAGGTGACTGTCTGTATGAAGTTTGCACGTTCTCCCCATGTCTGCATGGGTTTCCTCCAGGTGTTCCAATTTCCTCTCACATTCCAAAAGATGTACAGATGTCTGTGCTAAATTGCCCATAGTGTTAACTGCAATAGTCAGGGGTAAATGTAGGGAAATGAGTCTGGGTGGGTTACTCTTTGGAGGGTTGGTGTGGACTTGTTGAGCTGAAGGGCCTGTTTCCACACTGTAGATGTAAATCTCCTTGTGGTTACTAATCGATCTATTCTTTTTACCTCCCCTTTGGTATTTATATGTCTATTGAACATTTTGGGTTTCCTTTTATATTAGCTGTTAAAATTTTCTCACATAATCTCTTTGCTCTCTGATTTTTATTTTCTTTCACTTCTGTTGCAAACTTTTTACATTTGGCCAGGTTTTCACTTGTACTATCACTCTGACATCTGCTGTGTGCAATCATTTCCTGATGAAGGGCTTTTGCCCGAAACATTGATTTTCCTGCTCCTTGGATGCTGTCTGGCCTGCTGTGCTTTTCCAGCACCACACTCTCCACTCTAAACTCCAGCATATGCAGTCCTCACTTTCACCTGTATGCAACCATTGTCAGCTTCATCTTACTCTGTTGGTGGATGTTCCACATTCTTGGCTTTTGTCAAGTGAGTTACACATGTTTGTTCTGCCCTGACTTCAAGTGACTTTTCTCATGTGATCCCCTCCTCTTCACCTCTTTAATTTTGCAAGTGCCTTTTTCGCAGAATCACGCGACTGGAGAGGTATAAGTGCTAGGATCTTCTGGTGTTCCCACGGCTGGTGCCTTATTTAAAGTCTAGCTGCACATACCACTTCAGACTCTGCCTGCAAAGAGCTGCTCTTCAAACCAGTGCTTGACTGTTATTGCAGTGGACATGGCCTAGAGGAGAGGAAAGCTGATTATACACTTCACAGACAAAGAACTGGTGGTTTTGATGAACTGTGCGCAGGAGAAGAGAGCAGTCCATTTTCCTGCAGGCTAATGTCGCAGGAGGTTAAATCACTAAACCTACCTCCAACCTGGATTACACTCTGGGCTAGTGCTGTGCCTGAGCTGAAGCAGGGCATTCAGTATTATAGGAAATAGGTCAATGGTGCTCTGCACTGTAAAGTGGAAAGGCTTTCCTTCTGCCTGTATCCTCAGTAATCAAACAAGACTCGAGTTCCTCTGTTCACTGACTTGAGTCGAGCATATTCACAATTCCACTGATCAGTTATACAGTGTTATAGCTTGACTATACCCTACATTCCAGGGCTGTTACCTTTATCAAGTTACATGATTCTGCATAACATCAGTATGTTACTCTGTCACAATTCACTCTCCCTACATCTATACATTCTTCTTATTTCATAGAAGGTATTACTCCATTTTTGTGAAATCTTGTAAACATTTTGTGCCAGCTTGTCTTCGCCAGTTCTAGCAGCCCTTTTTGAACTTTCTTGTATTTTCCCCCTTTGTGCCACCATCTTCTCTCTGCTACCATAGGGTCACCACTTACTTTAATTCTGTCACTGGACACCCTTCTCACCATGGCCTGTGAACCACCACTCTGATCATTGTTTGCATCATGTCCATTCAATGGTTCTCACCCACTTCATCCTCCCAAATGACTAACGTCCATGACCCTTGCCCTTACAACTCACTCAGTGGAGACACCACTATCTCTCCTGAAGCTGAATTACCAATAGATTCTCTTTCAACCATTCCATCCCATTCAATGCCTTTCTTTTGTCTCTTTGGAGGAAACATCAGACCAGTTCTTGGACTAATGTCTCCACAACACCCCACGTGTCCCACCTCTAAACCCAGAGCAGAACCATGCAGGACTAACCCTGGCCAAGCCCCTGGCCTGGAATTGAAGGAGCATCTTGACTATCAGTGGTGATTACCCTTTCACTCCACCAAGGGAGACACCCCTTTGACTTTCACAAATGGCACATTGCTTGGAGAACATGGTGTGTGTGTGCGCGTGTGTGTGTGCGCAAATAGTTGGCATGAGTGTGACATTGACATAGTATAATGCTGCATAAACATATCCACTCCCTTGATGTTCACTGCTCTCACTGTAAAAAACTGCCTGCATCGGTTTCTGTAGTTTGACTGCACTCAAACTACCTTTGCTTTTAATGTAGCAAATTGCTCACATTGCTTTAGCATAGTTTTGACTGGCAATCTTTGACCCAATTCAACTGTCCAGATCTCTTTTTGCTGCACAGGAATTGGACGTCCACCAATAAATTATTCTTACTCTAAATTGCTCTTTGTCCTTCTCCCAATCCAAACTTTAGGACGCAACAAACATAAAATCTTCTGACTGACACTTCATCTACTTTACCCACTTTACCCACCTCATACTCTGGAATCGATCCACCAAAGATTTGTTCCTCATTGCCATGTTAATGGAACAGTGAGGGATCCCCTTCAGGGATTGATAAGTTCTGTGTGGTAGTTCATTTAAAACAATAAAGTGCATTGGCGGCCATGAAGCAAAACATTTGCTTTCTATATGTGCAGCTTACAAATTCATAACAGCCTTACTACCAGGAAGGTCACAATAATATTTACAAATAGCATATGGAGCCCTTAATTGTGAAGGCCTAGCAAGACAAGACTGGACAATCAAACGTTTTGGCATTTTTACTCAACTTCTCATAATAATGCCGTTCCTGATTAAACAAGTTGGCACATTGTTGTCTTGCACCAATGGATGTTGAAGACCATACGGCACATTTACTTAGCAATGCAAAATATTTGTCCATGTGCCAGTGAGCAACTATCCACCTTCAGTGTTCCTGCACATAAATGAGCAACAGCTTACTGATGCAGAATAGTATAAAATGCCATCTGGTACCTTGATCTTCAGCTCATGATTAATATAGGCATTGAAAACAAAGAAGCTTTAATGCACCATTACAGTTATATGTGTGAATATGGTTCCCTCATACTTATCAAGCTTAAAAATGCCTCCAGATCGATTCTATCCAGTTATGCTGGAGTATTCATAAGTTGACCAGTTAGGTGTTGTGAAATTGAAGAGAAATTTTATTTTATTTCTTTATGGGATCATTTCTGATGTGGTACATCTGTGTATAAAATAGTTTCAAAGAAGAGAGAGATGTCCCCAAGTTCATATGCTGGTGGAAGCAAGGATTTAAGATGTTAGCCCCAAGAACTAATGGGTGGGACAGATGAGAATTTAAAAATAATTTAATGTTTGATTGGGATCACAATCCAGTTCCAACGTGCCCATCTTATGTTATATTTGGATACCAGCAAAAAATCTATTCAGTCAGTGGTTTAATTTTACATACAGCTAGGTAGTTACTGATGCAATTAACATCCTTAAGAAATTATTATAATATCTTTGTAAACTGCTTTTAACTTTGAATCAAATTTATCGCACGCTGCTCAGGTTTCCCATTGATTAGGTAACAGACCAAGGGAAAAGAGGCAAAACAGATCACTCATTAATGATAGACATTTAAACTTGTAATTGTCTCATCTGAATTTATTGTGACTGGTTCTGTTTCCTGGGCTAATATTTGACAGTGGATTTGGCTTTTCATAAATTCAATGAGTTTAGGAACAGCAGGTGAGGGAACAGATGTGTTTGACAACACAACAGGAGAGAAATACCATCACAACCAGTGATGACCTGACATTGTGGGATCAGCATGTGAACTCAATGGAGTTTCACAGGAGAGAGGTACATAATAAGATGGTGCAGGGACGAGGAACCAAGCAGACAGAGTTTACACACAGATGCTCTGTGTCCTGAACCTCTCCAAAGTGCAGTGCTAAGCTCATTACATTAGGTAATGGCAGATATCTGCAGCCTTCAATTTGAAGATCTGCTCCCAGTTGGAAGCATTACCAGTGGCTGTGAAACTGATAATTCTCCTCAGCTACTTTGTCCCAAATCTTACCTGAGTGCTCAGAGAAACATCTCAAGGTGTCCCATTCAGCTGCACATCAAAGCAGTAGGCAGGTAACTGATTATTTGTTTGGTCAGGGTTGGGAATTATGTAAATTTCTGCCATGGTGAAATTTCCCATCCAATTGAGCAGACACTTATTTTTGACTAAATTCAAGGTGTGACACACATGACAGTGCAAACAATACCAAGTTTACCAGGTATTTTTAGAAATGAAGGATATTTGTCTTTCAGTACAGAACTGATGTCAACTCACGTAGGAGAAAGTGAGGACTGCAAATGCTGAAGATCAGAGTCGAGCATATGGTGCTAGAAAAGCACAGCAGGTCAGGCAGCATCCGAGGTGCGTATATTGCCTGATCTGTTGTGCTCTTCCAACACCACACATCGATTCTGATGTCAACTTACCCAAAAAGGTTAGGCAAGTCTATGTAACTATTGTCAGACATGCATACTGCAACACTCTGACATCCCAGAACTTTAATGCTGGCAGACTTTGGGGCTGGACAAAAGTGAGGACTGCAGATGCTGGAAGTCAGAGTCTAGATTAGAGTGGTGCTGGAAAAGCACAGCCGGTCAGGCAGCATCTGAGGAGCAGGAAAGTCAACGTTTCAGGCAAAAGCCCTTCATCAGGCCTGAAGGGCTGTTTGGGGCTGTGTCAGGGTGACAAAACAAAACTCCTCATTAAGAAAAAATTAGTTTAGCCCATGCTAATGGGTTCCACTTGAAATGGCCTCATAAACTGGCAAGGATTAATTTAACTTTCAGCCCCAGATAGCAATTCGATATCACAAAGAACAAAGAATATTACAGCACAAGAACGAATCATTTAGCCCATTAAGACTGTGCCAATACATGACGCCTTTATAAACTAAAACCCTTTTGCCTCTATGTACTCTGTATCCCTCTACTTCCTGCCTATTCATGTATCTGTCCACATGCCATTTAAATTATGCTGTTGTATCCCCCTCCCCCACCTCCTCTAGCAGCACATTGCAGGCACTTACCACCCTCTATGTAAAAACCTGCCTCTTGCATCTCTTTAAACTTTCCCTCTTTTACCTTAAAACTATATCCCCTAGTATTTGATATCTCCATCTTGGGAAAAATGTTCTGACTATACATTTTATTCATTTCTCTCATAAATTTGTAAGCCTCTATCAGATTGCCCTTCAACCTTCGACATTCAAGTGAAAACAAACTGAGTTTGTATAATCGCTCCTCATAGCTAATAATGTTCAAACCAGGCAACATCCTGGTAAAACTTTTCTGTACTCTCTCCAAAGCTCTACATCCTTCTGGTAGTGTGGCCACCAGAACTGTACAGAATATTCCAAGTGTGCCTTTATCAAAGCTCTTTACAGCTGCAAGGTGATTTGTAAATTTTTATACTCTATGCTCTGACCAATGAAGGCAAAGATGCCATATGCCTTCTTTACTACTTATCCACTTGCGTTGTCACTTTCAGGAACTGTGGACCAGTATGCCTAGTTCCCTCTCTATGGTGATGCTTCTCAGAGTTCTGCTATTTACTGTTGCTGTTCTGTTGCCCTTCTTAAATGAAGGAACAACATTAGCTATTTACAGTCCTCTGGGGCCCTTCCTGTGACTAAACAGGATAGAAAGGCTTTGTACAATGTCTCAGCAATTTCCTTTTTCTCTTCCCTCAGTACTCTATGATAGATCCCATTAGGTCCTGGGCATTGCCGACCTTAAAGTTTTTCAATACACCCAACACCTCTTTGTTTTTTTACATTGACATGACCTGGAATATCAACACACCTTTCTCTAGATTCATTATCATCCATGTCCTTCTCCTTCATGACTTCTGATGCAAAGTAATTATTAAGGACTTCAGCCACATCCTCTAGCTCCATGCATAAATTTCCTCCTTTGTCCTTGCGTTGACCTACCCTTTCGGTACCTACCCTCTTTCTCCTTATATATGTATAAAGTGCCTTGGATTTCCCTCAATCCTATTTTCCAAGTAATTTCATGGCCCCTTTTACACCTCCAACACCTTGTTTAAGGTCCTTTCTGTTTTCTTTATGTTCCTTGAGAGTTCTGTCTGTCTTCAGTTTCCTAAGCCTCTACGTTTCTCATAATTTTTCCTTCTGACTAAGCTTTCAAATTCTCTTGTCATTTGAGGTTCCCAAATCTTGCCATCCTTATCCTTCGCTTCAATTGGAACATGCTGGTCTTTAACTTAATCAACTAGTCTTGGAAAAATTCCCACATGTCACATATGGATTTACCCTCAAACAGTCGTACCCAATCTACAGCCCTAAGTTCCTGCCTAATGTTGTGGTAGTTAGCCTTCCCCCAATTTAGTACTTGTGCTCCTCTTCTCCTTATCCATAAGTAAACTTAAAACTTACAACTTATGATCACTATTCTCAAAAGCACCCCTATTGAAATTTTGGTCACCTGGCTGTGATCATTCCCCAATACAAGGTCTAGATGGTCCCTTCCCTAGTTGGACTATTCACATGTTGCTTCAAGGAACCTTCATGAATGCACCTAACAAATTGTCACCCATTGAAGTCCTTGGTGCTAAGGGAGTCCCAGTCAATATATGGGAAGTTAAAATCACTCGCAACAAGAACCCTATTGTTTTCATTTTTTTTCCATTATCTGGACACATATCTGTACCTCTATCGCCTGCTAGCTTTTGGGAAGCCAGCAGTATATCCTCAACAAACCGATTTCACCTTTCCAAATCCTACATCCCACTCATATGACCACTTGGATGAGTCCTCCAAGTGTTTTTCCTTTATTGGTCAGAGTATTGAGTACAGGATGTTGGGAGGTCATGTTGCAGCTGTCCAGGACATTGGTTCGGCCAATTTTGGAATATTGCGTGCAATTCTGGTCTCCTTCCTATCAGAAGGATATTGTGAAACTTGAAAGAGTTCAGAAAAGATTTACAAGGATGTTGCAAGGGTTGGAGGATTTGAGCTATAGGGAGAGGCTGAACAGGCTGGGGTTGTTTTCCCTGAAGCTTCGAAGGCTGAGGGGTAATGTTTTCGAAGTTTAGGATAGGATAAATAGACAAAGACCCTGGAGTGGGGAGTCCAGAACGAGAGGGCATAGGTTTATGGTGAGAGGGAAAAGAAATAAAAGAGACCTAAGGGGCAACTTTTTCACACAGAGGGTGGTACTTGTATGGAATGAGCTGCCAGAGGAAGTGGTGGAGGCTGTTACAATTACAACATTTAAAAGGCATCTGGATGGGTATATGAAAAGGAAGGGTTTAGAGGGATATGGGCCAGGTGCTGACAGGTAGGATTAGATTGGGTTGGGTTGGGATATCTGGTCAGCATGGACAAGTTAGACCGAAGGGTCTGTTTCTGTGCTGTATATCTCTATGACTCTATGGCTGTATGTCCTCCCTCATAAAGTTGTGGTATTCTCCCTAATCAGTAACACACTTTCCCTACCTTTTTTGTATCTTTATCTTGCCTGAAACATCCAAATCCTGAAACATTTAGCTGTCAATCCTTTCCCTCTCACAACCAGTTTTTTGTAACAGCTACAACGTCATAATTATCTGTAATAATAGCTCATCTGCCTTTCCTGTTACACACTTCATATTAAAACAAACATACTTCAGACTGTCAGTCTGTAGTTTCGAGCATAAATGTCTGCTAACACTCAGAATTGTCAGTTGTAACCAACCAGGGCATAATTTTATTTTTGGATGACCTTTTTAGGTGCAAAATCAAAGAATAGTATTCAGTAAAATAATAAACCCCACTTCCAAACTCAGACTAGCAATTGCAGCCACTGTGCCCTATATCATTGAAGCAATATTGCATAGTAGGTGAACCATAAAAACCTGATTTATGGTTTAGGAAGACTACATGTAAAAGGGGTTTGTCTATCCACCTCAATGATTAGATAGTTAAATACTTTGCTTTGATTAGGTCTGAGCTGTAAAGAACTGGAAGAGCATAGGTTTGATCCCTGGGCTTCAATATGTTTGCTGATCTTAATTAGAATGGGAGTAAAAGCTGTAATGTTGTCTCAATAATTCCGCATGAGATTAGGAGATTCACGCAATATGCAAAGGTCTCTGCTGAAAAATGTGTGTCCATGTTAGATAAGCATAGCATTTATATTTGGTTGTGATAGACACTCATGTTGTCCAATTTACTTAGTTAAGAAGCCCAATGATAATCATTAAGCAGATTCATAAATGAGAGTTTACCAGGTTGAAATGTAATGTGGAGGTGCCAGTGTTGGACTGGGTGGACAAGGTCAGAAATCATATAACAGCAAGTCATAGTCCAACAGGTTTATTTGAAATCACAAGCTTCACTTCACCTGATGAAGGAGCAGTGCTCTGAAAGCTTGTGATTTCAAATAAACCTGTTGAACCATAACCTGGTTGAGTGACTTCTGACCTGATTGAAATATAGCAGTGGAGGCACAAGATCTTTACAAATCTTTGGAAGTTCAATGACACAAATGAATAAGAAAACTGGATAATAAAAGTTGAGCTTTCTGGACTAAGATAGGTGAGTACTTAACAATATCTCGACTACTGAACAAAAGTGTTAATCATTTTAGGGGCAGTGAACAGATGCTTCAATTCTTTAGTATTCTCTGTTCAGTCCTTGCATAGCAGAATCTCAATCAAACAATCAAGCATTCAAGGAATTCTCATAATAAGAAAAGGCCAGGTTGCACTCTGTGGATTTTAATTTTACTTTATTTGAGCAAGGTTCATTGATTTACAATTCACTTTCATATTGAGTTAAGTTTTCAATGTAATGCAGGAAATAGTCTCTTAAAATAAATCCTTTGTGTACAGTTTAAAATTCTATCAAACATCTTTCTTTATTAATTAATAAGCATGATAGAGTCTAGTTGCAGCAGATTTAATACTTGAAGAAAAAATGCAAGATTTGACTACAGCCTTTTTTATATTAATATCAATCTTAGAAAATATCCATGTTTCCTCCATTCTGTCAGTGCAATGGCTGGACCTGTTGATGTGTTAAAATTGATCTCCACATTCCTACGTCCAAGTTGCACATGTACAATTATTTGCTCTCTTTTGACACAAAAGTAGAAATCCAACATCATTTGACTCTTCTTCATGGTCATTAACTTCTTTAGTTAACAGTAGCTTGAATGTATCCATAACTTATACATTTTTAGTTACATTCAGTCACTTTTGTTCATTGATTGGGGGAGGGGGATTGAATACGTAGGCAATAATGGTAATGTCATTGGATTAGCAATCTAGAAGCCTAAAGTAGTCATGATTTGGAGATGCCGGTGTTGGACTGGGATGTACAAAGTTAAAAATCACACAACACCAGGTTATAGTCCAACAGGGTTAATTGGAAGCACACTAGCTTTCGGAGCGTTGCTCCTTCATAAGGTGGTTGATGAAGGTGGGGCGCTCCGAAAGCTAATGTGCTTCCAATTAAAACTATTGGACTATAACCTGGTGTTGTGTGATTTTTGACTTAGAAGCCCAAAGCAATGCTCAAATGCTCAAAGCAATGCTCAAAGGAGACTCGCTCAAATGCCACCACTAGTTTCTGTATTAAACAAATTTGTTTTCTGACAGGTCCGAGATATAACCAACAAAATTCTACGTACATCTGTTCAGACCAATATGACTGAAGACCATCTCTATTCACACATCCTAGTTGAGTGGGGTCAATACATTGACCACGATTTTGCATTCACGCCTCAGAGCATCAGTCTAGCTGCCTTTGTGGGAGGAGTGGACTGTAGGAATACATGCCAGAATCTCAATCCCTGTTTTCCAATAAAGGTATTTATAGAATTTTAATTATAGATTTTAGATTATAGACAACAGTGGGAAAATATTGAAATGCCAATTTCTTTTCAACATTTTAGAGTTCAAAACAGACCTGGTCTAAGCATATCACGGGACCAAATTCTAATGCTCTCTTTCTGCACCACATATAAACTTGAATAAAATGTGCAGAATGACATTTACTTTGTATTGTGGAATCATTTCATGTCTTCCGTCTTTCAATGAATGCTGACCTCAATGTTTCTATGCAGTCCAACTTACTGGTATAATTGGAGAGAGGAAATAATTAATTTATATGATGATGAATGAACACTCATTAAGAAAAACCTCTGTGACTTATTGTCAACGGTATTTCTAGTCGTGTTCCTTAATATATGATTAACTTTAAGCTGTTCACTTACTATCTATACAAGGAAATGATTTCACCACAATTTGGAGTACTAAATGCAATTGTGGCTGGCTATTATACAAAGGTAAGCAAAAACATGGAGAACAGTCAGCATAGATTCATCAAGATGATTCCAGGTGCAAGAAAGTTGTGTGCAAAGAATTCAGCTACTGGAATATTTTAATAATATCAGAGCTGATTCAATTGATGTGGATAACATTACAAAGACTTCTTTTTACTGGAGAAAGGCTACCCTCTGTGTTGGAGGAGAAAGTGAGGTCTGCAGATGCTGGAGATCAGAGCTGGAAATGTGTTGCTGGAAAAGCGCAGCAGGTCAGGCAGCATCCAGGGAACAGGAGAATCGACGTTTCGGGCATAAGCCCTTCTTCAGGAAGGGCTTATGCCCGAAACGTCGATTCTCCTGTTCCCTGGATGCTGCCTGACCTGCTGCGCTTTTCCAGCAACACATTTCCAGCTACCCTCTGTGTTGGAAATGCAGAGTCAGGCATCACTAAATGTGACTGTCTTCACCACAATAGATATTTATTACAGCAGCAGCACTAATGTCTCAAACATTTGAAGGAGAGGAACATGCAAGCAAATCGAACTCGAGTAAGACAATGTCGTTCCAGCAAAAAGCCAACCCTACCACGAAGGATAAATAACCTCATTTTCATAGTCATACAGCATGGTCTAACCAGTTTACGAGGTAAAAACAATGACTGCAGATGCTGGAAACCAGATTCTGGATTAGTGGTGCTGGAAGAGCACAGCAGTTCAGGCAGCATCCAAGGAGCTTCGAAATCGACTTTTCGGGGATTCCTGATGAAGGGCTTTTGCCCGAAACATTGATTTCGAAGCTCCTTGGATGCTGCCTGAACTGCTGTGCTCTCCCTAACCAGTTTACACCAACCATGTTCCCAAACTAAACTAGTCCCACCTGCTTGTTCTTTGTTCGTAACCCTCCAAATCTTTCCTATTCATGAACTTATCCAAATGTCTTCTAAATGTTGTAACTGTACTGTATCCACTGCTTCCTCTGGCAGTTCATTCCACACACATACCACCTTCTATGTAAAAATGTTGCCCTCATGCCCTTTTAAAATTTTTCTCTTCTCACCTTAAGAATATGGCCCCTTGTTTTGAACTCCCCCAGCCTAGGGAAAAGACACTTGTCATTCACTTATCTATGCCCCTTATAATTTTATAAATCCTGCATTGCAAAATGTTCATGATACTGTCATGTTGCTGCTAAGATTAGGTAATTATTGTAGAATATAAAAGATCTAAAAGGTGGTCATTACATATAGATGCACAGTATATGGTGCTCCAACTTTGATTTATTGACTGGAAGCCAAAAGATAGTGTTCACCATTTTAACCTTGCCGCATTTCAATGTTCATCAAACAGGTACATCAAAGTGATCCCCGCTTCAAAATTAATGAATGCATCACATTCTATCGCTCCTCACCATCATGTGGAACAGGACATCAGGAAATGCCCTTTGAGACTCTAAACCCTCGACAACAAATCAATGCAGTAACTTCCTTTATTGATGCTTCAACTGTCTACGGGAGCACTGCAGCTCAAGCAACAAAGCTAAGGAATCATTCAAGTGAGGAGGGTCTCCTTCTCACTAATGCAAAATACAAGGATGGCAGCTATGAACTGTTGCCTTTTGTAGATCAGGTTCCATCTCCATGTCTACAAGCGCCTAATGCTACTCACAGTGAAAGAGTAGAATGTTTTCTGGCTGGAGAAGGCCGAGCAAATGAAGTTCTTACTCTTGCTTCAATGCACACGTTATGGATGCGTGAGCATAATCGCTTAGCAAAGGCCCTGCACAGGATGAACTCTCACTGGAATTCAGAAACTCTATACCAAGAGACACGTAAAATTATTGGCGCACTGCATCAGGTTGGTTAATTCATTATTTCTACATTTTTCAAATGTTGATGTGGAACAGTCCATGCTAAATATTGTCCCCAAGATTATGGGATGGTTAATGTAGACTTTGGGCAAAATACAAATGAACAGGGCAGAACCTTATCAGCCATGATTGAATGGCAGAGCTTACTTAATGGGCTGAATGGTCTAATTTCTGCTCCTATGTCTTATCGTCTTAAATTGGAATGCATCTTGTGATTGTCCATCACCTTCCCATTTAGTCAGAAATGGGATGTCAGGAGGAAGAGAGCAGAGGCATTGCTGTCTGACATTAGGAAAAGACGTTGGACTGACCAGATGATGTCAAAAACCAGCATGCTATTCGATCTTGCCTCTGGTCCTGAGCAAATTGAATAGCTGTATGAAGTAGTCAGACACTTTTATCCTGTAGCAGCAGTGGAGTCCACCAAATGAAGGCCATTTTAATCATAGAATCCCTACAGTGTGGAAACAGGCCCTTCAGCCCAACAAGTCCACACCAACCCTCCGAAGAGTAACCCACCAAGACCAATTCTGCCTACCCTATATTTACCCCTGACTAATGCACCTAACCTGCATGTCCCTGAACACTCTAGCAATTTAGCACGGCCAATCCACCCTGACCTGCACATCTTTGGACTGTGGGAGGAAACCAGAGCACCCGGAGGAAACCCACGCAGACATGGAGAAAATGTGCAAACTCCACACAGACAGTCGCCCAAGGCTGGAATTGAAACCAGTTCCCTGTGAGGCAGCAGTGGTAACCACTGAGCCACCATGTCTCCTAATAACAGCGGCCAATCACAAAGGACAAGGAAAGAGGCTTTCTTATGGAAAATTCTGCCTGTTTCCCATCCTTCTCACTCCCACATCCTTCACTCCATATAGACGCCAATAAACTCGCAGGCACTCACGCTGAGTTAAAGTGATATTGGTGCAGATGCCTACTTGCGGTATTCTGATTGCCTAAGCTCAAAAATCTCAACAGAGACTAGAAAACCAGTGGACAGCAAGAGGAATAATGGCAGTGGATTGAGAACCTATATTTTCATCCCTGCTACATTGCAATATTCAAATTGGTGGTATAGAGAACATTCCATCTCCCTTCAGCTTTTTGCATGCTCAAATCTTGGGGTGAGGTGCAGGCGCAGGTTTTGCACCTCTTGCAGCGGTAGGGGAAGGTGCCAGGTGTGGAGACGAGGTTGGTGGAGAGTGTGAACCTAACGAGGGAGTCACGGGGGAATGGACCCTGCGGAAGGCAGATAGGAATGGGGAGGGAAATATATTTTTGGTGGTGGTGGGGTCTGATTTTAGGTGGCGGAAATGACGGAGGGAGATATGCTGGGTTTGGAGATTAGCAGGGTGGAAGGTGAAGACCGGGGGATTCTATTCTCATTGTGGTTGGAGGAATGGAGTTCAAGGGCTGTGGTGTGGGAAATGGAGGAGACACAATTGAGGGCATTGTTGATAACAGGGGAGAGGAAATTACAGTGCTGGACGTAGGAGGACATCTGGGATGTCCTGGAGTGGAATTGCTCATTCTGGAAGCAATATATCACAGAACAGGAATCCAATGTAAGTTAACTGTGAGGGGAGATTATGAATGGTAAGATATTGTCATGGACAGGATTGTCAAGAAATGAACTTTTTCATTTGCGACATTGCCACAAAGAAAGTAATAGTTAAGCGTCCCTGGGATAACGTGTAGACTGCAGTGTTGTAGCATTTTGAAAGATTTTGTAGTTATAAGTCTGAATTTCCATTTCTAATTTGGGAGCACAGGAGTTGGGAAAAAAAATGACCTTCTCCACAAATCTATTCAGTCAGATTTTCATTCTGGGAGTATGGGAATTAATTAGGCTCAGAACCCCCATTCCTAGGACAAGATCAGAGGCCAACACAAGATCTACCATTGCAGATGAAGGCTGTGAGAAAGGCCTACCTCAGTGATCCCAAACTTGGTCCCAGGTTTAAACAAAAATAAAGCAAAAAGACCACTCACACCTCACATTCCTGTGCCAACCCAGCCCACATCATTCCCTTCAACCCGTTCCAATAGCCCCTGATACTCTATCTGCTGCCTCATCACCCTTTATAACCTCCATGTAAAACTATATCTCTTTAACCTTCACCATTACTCTTTATAACCCCAGTGCAAACTCAGCATCAATTCAGTCTCCCATACACCATCATTTTTTTTCTTACACCCTCCACATCATTTCATTGACTGTTCCCCAACAAAAGAGTTCAGGACCCATGCTGAGAAATAATAAAAATATCTAGCATATACTATTTATAACAAAGATATGTACCCATTCATAAAAGTCCATTCACTCCAAATACATAATCCTGTATTTAATAAAAAAAAGCAAATATCTAATTCAAGTATTAACCCTTTAGAAAAATAATCATTTGTAGTTCTACTTCAAGTACTTTACAAATATTTGAAGCTGTCAATCAAACTCTGAGCTGACTGGCAAGCTATAATGGAAGGTGTTTAGTGGTAATGTCACTAGACTAGTAGCCTGAAAACCCAGGCTAATGTTCTAGGAACACAAGTTCAAATTCAACCATAGCAAGTGGTGAAATTTGAATTCAATTTTTCAAAATCTGGAATTTAAAAAGCTAGATTAATAATAGTTGTGTGACCACTGTTGATTATTGGAAAGAACAATCCAGTTCATTAATGTCCTTTGGGAAGGAAATATGCCATCCTTACCTGGTCTGGCCTACATGTGATGCCAGACCCGTAGAAACATGATTGACTATTAACTACCTTGTTGGCACTTGGGGATGGGCATTAAATTCTGGCCGAACCAATGATGACCTCATCCCATAAATTTAAAAGAGGGTTGTGGAATTGGTCATGCAGCACAAATCACAGCCCTCAGATTTATGTTAACAAAGTGAAATAGTGAGCAGTTTTGTTGTGAACTGCAGCTTGTTTGTTTAAAGTTAAAGAACAGGCAAGTTAAATGCCTTGACAGCTTCAACACTCCATTGAGTTTATGAACTTTATATGCGTACTCATGTCTACTTTTGACCATTCCAAAGAGCATTTGAATTATCCCAAAGGACATCTGACCCCTTCCAAAGGTGGCCTTAGTCATATCCAAAGGTGTATCCTGCATCTCCAAAGATGCCTGGCAGCTTTTAAAGTCTGCAATTTGTGACTCCCTATTGTGAAAGCTGGATCTATTTGAAGGCATCTACACTTCAACATGTTGCCTCTATGAATCATGGATATGCAAACGACAGCTCATCCTATCCACTCCCTTCCTCCCAGTGATATGGTGAGAACCAGATTCATGGGTGAGTCTTCCAGAATCAGTGCCCAGATATCATTTAATCTAAGTTCACATTTGTGAAGATTCATTCCATCATATTCTCCAGCAATAGTTAGGAAGAATAAAATGAGCTGATATGCCTGTAAGGAGAAATTGGAGACATTAATTGTGAATAAAAGCAGCCATTGTGGTCGATATTTTCTACTTAACCTACTTGAAGATGTTATTGCACACTTCTGGAACAGGTTGGACTTGAGCCAGAACCTCCTGATTTGTAAGTGGGATCACTACTGCTGCACTGACTGCCATTCTGGTTTATCTGTGGCTGTATCACCTCTCACTCAGCCAAGGACCTCACACCGGCTGTACGGGAGGAGTAGTTAAGTTGTTATCAACATTTCAAGGGAATCAATAAAGTTTTGATTTTTAAATTTGCTGCATCTTGTGCATTTACCTGTTCAATATAATGCTTGTTTGTACCCGAGCTCTGATCATATTGAAGTTATGTTCTCCCAAAGGCAAGAGATCACATTGCAGCAGGTAATATATCCCAATGAAATGGAGCACCGTGACAATGTACAGGTTCTATTTTCTAAGCTTAATTCTTACTCCATTGTTCTAGATTTTCAAAAGGTAAAAACTCTGGGACATACAAGATGTAAGGCCCACCCACAAGAATAGTCAGTGATATAGAGAAATAAGAATGATATACCCTTCATTGTACGAGAGATTCACATTGTCAAGAAATATAATTAGGATTGGGAATTATTGAAACCCTGATGCCCCATTCTGTTCTCAGGTAACACCAGCTAAACCCATTTACAGCTGCCATTAAAGGCCACCTGTTGGAAAGGCATATCCTAAAGTTGCACTGCACCATTTTTTCTTTTAGCTGTTTCATTGAAAGATAATCAATTTCTTTGTCAGTCCATCCCTGACACATATCACATGCAACAAAGCACAGGATATCATAATCGATTCACTGGTCTTTTTTTATTAACCCCAAGGCAACTGCTTGTTTCAGCCATCATGTCACCAAACATAACCATAAGCCTAAATAAAAACTGAAAGAACTGCAGATACTGTAAATCAAAAACAAATACAGAATGTGCTGGAAAAGCTCAGTGGGTCTAGTAGCATCTGTGAAGAGAAATCAGGGTTAACATTTGTGGTCTGGTGAACCTTCCTCATACCTCAAATGCATACCTCAAAATAATTGCGAAGAAGAAGTACCCATATACCATAGCACACCTCAACTCTTTGAAGAAAGGCTTTCACACAAATTGGCTTTGATTGCAGTGAACCACATACGTAGCTTTAAAGAAAAAATGAAAGAGCTTTCACATTTACAGCTATTTGCTGATCTCAGGAATCCTGAAAGCACATCACAGTTAATGCAATAAAGGACATCACCACTGAAACTGGAGAAATACAGCAGGCATCAACAGATGGAGGCCACAAACAGCAATGAGATGATTGATCAAAGACAGAAAGATTGCAGATCTATGTGCTGCAACAGTATGAAGTTAACTTGACAACTAACACAGAAAAACCCTAATGATAGTTTTCAAGCTGACTATTCCTATTATTAAAAACATTCCGATGAGCCTTCAAAAGCTTTATAATTAACTACTGCTGTGTTGTATTCGAAAACTCACTGACCATTGATAAGTGCAATATTTGCAATTACATGTCTAGTCATAAAACGTCTTTCCTAGGATAATGCTTTTAACTTGTCTGGTTTAGTAATGATGTATCTGGTTCTATTTCGTGACATTCCTCTGAGAGTTACTCACGGTTAAGATTCACTGTATTTGCTGTAGATTATTACAATGAGAGACTACATTCCGAAAATCCTTGGCTCTCAAGTTTTTGATCAACGACTTGGAAAGTATCATGGATATGATGAAACGCTGAATCCCACATTATCCAATGTGTTCTCAACTGCAGCTTTCCGTTTCGGTCATGCAACTATCAGTCCTAGGATACAAAGATTGGACGAAAATTTCAAGGAGCATCCCAAGTACCCGAGTATAAATCTGCATAACAGCTTCTTCAGTCCTTGGAGAATCATAAAAGAAGGTTATAGTTGTTATGAGGCTTCAAATAATATCACAGCATTCTTACAAGAGACGAGGAATTAAGTCTGTATTTCCCTTGTGATTGGCAGGTGGTTTAAGTCCCTTGTTCAGGGGGCTGCTGGCTAAACCAGCAAAACTACAAACTTCGGATCAAATGATGATTGAAGAACTGACAGAGAAATTATTCACTCTGACAAGTGCTGCAGCAATGGATCTGGCATCGTTAAACCTGCAACGAGGGCGTGACCATGGACTTCCTGGTAAACTGAACCACCTGAAAAGCCATATCTTACAAATATAATTAAGCGTAAAAACAAATTGTAGGCTTTCAGAGTGTGAGCAGTTGCATTGAGTATGATTGTTTTAATGTTTTTCTGTATAAAATATGGATTGAAAAGAATAATTCTTACCATAAAAGGGTTCATTTGAAGAATAGCTGAGCCTCAATGATTCAGTCAATGTACTCTACCCATCATGCACTACGGAAAACTTCAAGCCTTCCAGTTCCCCCTAGGAGCTCCTTTAAGCTAATTACTACCGTTTTTTTTAGATTAGATTAGATTCCCTACAGTGTGGTACAGGCCCTTCGGCCCAATTAGTCCACACCGACCCTCCGAAGAGCAACCCACCCAAACCCATTCCCCCTAACTAATGCACCTAACTCTACAGATAATTTAGCATGACCAATTCACCTGACCTGCACATCTTTGGACTGTGGGAGGAAACTGGAGCACCCAGAGGAAACCCACGCAGACACGGGAGAATGTGCAAACTCCACACAGACAGTGGCCCAAGGCTGGAATCAAACCCAGATCCCTGGTGCTGTGAGGCAGCAGTGCTAACTACTGAGCCACCGTGCTGCCCTGACTTCATAGTAATTTTTATGTATTGTAAACATAAACTTATCCAAAAGTTATGCTTCTGTTTTTAAGTCAACTCAGCAATGGAACTACAACCAATTAGGCACCTAAAATGCATCAGAGGGGATCACTTTCCAACTGGTACCATTCCATTGCAAATGTTCCACGGGTTCTTATTAATTATCTGCTTTATTTTATTTCAACAATTTGGTTGGGTCAAAGCTTCTGACAAAAATAAAAGATATTCAAGGGAAGTTGGTATTGTTGCGATCCTAGTTAAGAGATATGGGACAAGGCAAATATTTTTGCAGGTTTGGTTTGATGTAATGTAATCGTTTAAAAAGTATAATGTGAGGAAGAACTAAGGGTAAAAATAAATATGACAGTGCTCCAGGTTTGAATTGAAACACCAAAAATAATCTCTTACAAATTTGAGCAAAACAAACAGAAACAGTGATGACTAAATATATGCATGGAGCACGCAGGAAAGCTGTGTTTTTGAGTGAAGGCAGGTTTAAAAGTGAAAGATACATCTGCTAAAGGGCATGTTGAGCTTTCTCAGGTGAATAGGTTTTGCATTCGTCTCAGCTTATTTCCTATGTGTGAAAATGGACAAAACAGCAAATTTACAGGCAGGCAGAGAGGATTTCAGTCCTCAGCCAGGAACTTTCAGGCTTCAATATCCAGGCGCCACATTTAAAAGACACCTTGGACAGCACTTCACTCTCTGCAACCTAGGAGTATCACTCAATCTCTACCTAACACCTCCACCCACCCCTGAAACTGTCAAGAGATCAGGCAAAAAGTTGTACAGTGCAATGAACCCTCCCTAGCAGTTCTCCTGAAGAATATTCAGGAGATAAGGGGGGTTCGTTTCCTGAAGGATGGCAGTAAGAGACCATCCCGGCTGATGAAGAAAGATGGACAATGTAGCTCTGGAGGTCAATGCCTTTGGGTACTTAAATGCACCAAGGGCCCAATGCTGCAAGAGGATGAATGATGTATCACGCTCCATCAGGGTTTGTACTACTGTCTATTCCATGCTTCTCTGAACGTTCATTAGCATTCTAATGATACCATAGCAGAAAACCAAAATTGAATGCCAAGCATCTCAATCAGATGCCTCTTGAGTCTATTACATTATTGCATGGAATCAATGGCAGACTACTGCTTCCATACATTGTTATTAACTGTCACACCTCTGTCATTGCTCACACATGAAACAAAAAAAAAACTACAATGCTTAGTAGCTCACACCAACAACTGATTTCATATTAAGAGTGCTTGGAATATTTGGGTTTTGAAGGATTGTGGAAAATGAATTTACTTCCATGGTTTATGGAAGTGGGTTATTTAAAAGAGGTAATTGAAAATTCACCATGGCATTAGAGATTCTCTGTTAAACAAGGTTTTCTGTAAATCACATGACTGGTGGTAACTGTTTGCTTAATGTAAAAACGTCAGAAGTCACATTACAACAGGTTATAGTCTAACAGGTTTATTTGAACTCACAAGCTTTCAGCGCGCTGCCCCTTCATCAAGTGGAGTGAGATAGAAAAGCACACAGACACAGAAGGCAGAGAGAGATATAGGCAGAGAGATCAAAAGATCATCTACATGGTGTGAGTAGAGTGTTGAATAAGAAGTCTCTGCAGGTGATTCATAATACCTCATTTAATCAGACAATAGGTCATCCCTTCGCTTGTTATTCAGCTGTTGACACTTTGCTCATACCGTCTATCACTCTTGGTCACCTGCAGAGACTTCTTATTCAACACTCCACTCACACCATTTGTATAATCTTTTGATCTCTCTACCTATAAATTCTCCCTCACTATACCTGACGAAGTGGCTGCATTCCGAAAGTTTGTGATTTCAAATAAATTTGTTGGACTACAACCTGGCATCATTTGGCTTCTGAGCTTGTCCCCAGGTCAGCACTGGCACCTCAAGACACGTTAGGTTTGTATTTAAGTTAGCTCACTGAGCTGGAAGGTTTGTTTTCAGACGTTTCATCACCATACTAGGTAACATCATCAGCGAGAGTCTTCGGTGAAGCGCAGGAGTATGTCCCACCTCTCTATTTATAGGTCTTGGTTTCTTAAGGTGGTGATGTCATTTACAGTTCTTTTTCAAGGGAAGGTCGATTGGGATCTAAGCCGATGTGTTTATTGATGGAGATCTGGTTAGAATGCCATGCCTCTAAGAATTCTCATGCGTGTCTTTGTTTTGCCTATCCTAGGATGTGTGTTTTTTCCCAGTCAAAATGGTGTTCTTTGTCTGTATGTATGGAAACTAGTGATAGTGGGTCATGTATTTTCGTGACTAGTTGGTGTTCAAGTATCCTGGTGACAAGTTTCCTGCTAGTTTGACCAATGTAGTGTTTTTTACAGTTCTTGCAGGGTATCTTGCAAATGATGTTAGTTTTGCTGGTAGTATCTCATGGATCCTTTAGGTTCATTAGTTTGTTGTTTAAGTGTGTTGGTAGGTTTGTGGGCTACCATGATGCCAAGGGGTCTGAGTAGTCTGGTAGTCATTTCTGATATGTTTTTAATGTAAGGTAATGTGGCGAGAGTTTTTAGTTGCGTTATGTCTGCTTGTTTGGGTTTGTTTCTGAGGAATCAGCAAGTTGTGTTTATTGGGTACCTGTTTGTCTTGAAAACATTTTATAGATATTTTTCTTCTGCTGTTTGTAGTTTTTGGGTGCTTCAGTGTGATGTAGCTCATTGGAATAACGTCTTGATGTAGCTGCGTTTGTGGGTGTTGGGATGATTACTTCTGAAGTTAAGTATTTGGTCTATGTATGTTTTTTTTGACACTGGTTTGAAGCTCTCTGTTAACTGTATGTTCAACTGTTATGTTTCCTCTAAATTGTTCCACTTTGCGAAGACAAAGGCATCATCCACATAGTGGACCCAAAGTTTGGGTTGGATAGATGGGAGAACAGCTTGTCCAAGTCTCTGCATTACTGCTTCCACTATGAACCCTGATATTGGTAATCCCATGGATGTTCTACTGACTTGTTTGTAGGTTTTGTTATTGAATGTGGGTTAAGTGGGTGGTGAGATACAGATCCACTAGCTTGAGGATGTTGTCTTTACTGATGAAGTTGATGCTGTCTAGTGTGTGTGGTCCTGGTTTTCCTAATAGTGATGCCAGTGTTTCGTTGGTCAGGTTGATGTTAATTGATGTGAAAAGGGCTGTAATGTCAAAGGAGAGCATTATTTTGTCCTCTTCTATCTTGGTGTCATAGAGTCATAGAGATGTTCAGCATGGAAACAGACCTTTCAGTCCAACCCATCCATGCCAACCAGATATCCCAACCCAATCTAGTCCCACCTGCCAGCACCCAGCCCATATCCCTCCAAACCCTTCCTATTCATATACCCATCCAAATGCCTCTTAAATGTTGCAATTGTACCAGCCTCCACCACATCCTCTGGCAGCTCATTTCATACACATACCACCCTTTGCGTGGAAAGGTTGGCCCTTAGGTCTCTTTTATATCTTTCCCCTCTCACCCTAAATCTATGCCCTCTAGTTCTGGACTCCACCACCCCAGGGAAAGACTTTTCCTATTTATCCTATCCATGCCCCTCATAATTTTGTAAACCTCTAAAGGTAACCCCTCAGTCTCCAATGCTCCAGGGAGAACAGCTCCAGCCTGTTCAGCCTCACCCTGTAGTTCAGATCCTCCAACCCTGGCAACATCCTCGTAAATCTTTTCTGAACCCTTTCAAGTTTCACAACATCTTTCCAATAGGAAGGAGACCAGAATTGCATGCAATACTCCAACAGTGGCCTAACCAATGTCCTGTACAGCCGCAACATGACCTCCCAACTCCTGTACTTAGTACTCTGACCAATGAAGGAAAGCATACCAAATGTCTTCTTCACTATCCTATCTACCTGCGACTCCACTTTCAAGGAGCTATGAACCTGCACTCCAAGGTCTCTTTGTTCAGCAACACTCCCTAGGACCTTACCATTAAGTGTCTAAGTCCTGCTAAGATTTGCTTTCCCAAAATGCAGCACCTCACATTTATCTGAATTAAACTGCATCTGCCACTTCTCAGACCATTGGCCCATCTGGTCAAGATCCTGTTGTAATCTGTATTTGATGTTGTTCAGGAGTTCTTGGGTAGAGTGAATGGAGTGGCGTGAATCTTCAATTAGGTGTTGTAGTTTCTGGTGGAGTTCCTTGGCTAATCTGTACGTTGGTGTACCAGGTAAAGAGACTATGGGTCTGAGGGGGGGTCCCTAATTTTGTGTATATTTGGTAATCCAAAGAAGCGTGGTGTGTTGGATCCATCTGGTTTCATATTTTCAAAGTCTGCCCTGTTTAATTCTCCTGATTTTTTAAGTCCTGTTAGAAAGGATAAGATTTTGTTTAGGAGTTATGGGGTCGGGTTTATCGCCACCTGCTGGTAAGTGTAAGTATCTGCAAGCAGAGCATTTGCAGTTATAAGATAGTCTGATTTGTTTAAATTAATGATCATGTATCCTTTGTCCGCAGGAATTACATCATCCACCTTAAGAACTAAGATCTATAAATAGAGAGGCTGGACATACCACCAGTGCTTCACCAGGGACTGTCACTGATGATGCTACCTAGTCATGGAGACGAAACATCTGAAAACAAACCTTTCAGCTCAGTGAGCTAACTTACATACTTCTCATCAACTTGAGCTACAAATCTTCTGAAAAATTGCTAAAACCTGAGATTTATTTTGCCACGTATTCAGTCCAGTACAGTTTTAAGAATGCTGATCCTCCAAAAAACAGTCCCTTATTTAGTCTGCATCTGGCTGCACAGGAGCCAACTTAGGACCATGGTACAAATCTCAAATACAACTTCCCAGTCCAAATATGGGTGTTACTGACAGTCACACATCAGACACACATAGACATTCCTTTAGCTGGACATTCCACTATCTTTGCAGAGCTACTTGGCCTTTCTAAATTCCCAAGCATTCTTTTTTTTCTCTTTCCTTAAACATATACAACAGAGTTTTTTGGTGAAGTTAAAAATCACGCAACAACAGGTTATAGTCCAACAAAGTCAATAAATGTGATGCTGGAAAAGCACAGCTGTTCAGGCTCCCGATGAAGGGCTTTTGCCCAAAACATCTATTCTTCTGCTCCTCGGATCTGCCTGACCGGCTATGCTTTTCCAGCTCCACACTTTTTGGCTCTAATCTCCAGCATCTACAGTCCTCACTTTCCCCTATATTCCAACAGTTTTATTTGGAAGTATTGGTTTTGACAGCGCTGCTCCTTCATCAGGTCACTAGTGGAGCAGGATCATAAGAGCAAAATCATAGTGCCATGCAATTGATATGATATATTGAACAAACCCAGATTGCTGTTAAGTCTTTCAGCTTTTGGAATGGGTTTGCAGGTTTCAATTCATTAATGTGTAAATCCCAGAACTTCTTTCAAGTCACATTCCTGAGATAATTTAAGGTTTTATACCAAAAAAGGTGACATCTTAGCTCAGACAATGCATTAAAGGTATGAGGTTAGAGTCTGTCTATATTCCAATCTTGAGTCAGACTGGTTCTATTTCCAAAGTAGGAATTTATAAAATGTCACATGACTTGACTGTCTGAATTGTTTTTTGATTAAAGGCATCAAACAGGGTGTCATTCTCATCCAGCTGAGATTGCTTCTCATTTATATGTACATTATTAAAACCAAGATGAATTGGGGCTTTTTTGTACCAAAAAGCTTCTAAATTGGATTAAAAGTTGAAGCAATGCTTGTAAGCACACTTGGGCATAATTAAAGAAGCTAAAATTAAACAACCTCGACTTTGGCTTAAAATTGAAACCAAACTTTCTACATTTTTACAGTTATATATTTTAAACAATTATCGGGAAATAATGTGGTTGGAAACTTAATTTACATCCCCATTTAACCCCACTTAAACTTGGGGTGTTAGCTATTGCAAAATGTTTGCTTGAAGTGCTAACTTCTGTGAAGTTCCTGCCCATTTCCATTTCAAATATATCTGCATGGTGCATTTTGGGTCTCAAAGCACAACCCAGGCAGGAATATCTTCCATGTATGCTAACAATTGAATTTTAAATATAAATATAGCACAAGATGTGACCATTCAGCTATTCATGCATGTACTAACTTTTTGAAAGTGCTAGTCAAATTTTCCTCTTAAAGCTGCACTGTTGCCCTTCATATATTTATCAAGTCTGTTTTTGTAAGTTATTATTGAATGGCTCCACCACCCTTTCAGGCAGTTCATTCTAGCTCAAAGCAATTTCTCGTCACCTTATCTCTAGTTCATTTTCAAACTAACTTAAATGTAAATCTTCTGGTTACCAATCCTCTGCCATTGGATACAGATTGTCCTCATTTAGTCTTGTAAATAACCTTTATAATTTTGAACATCTCTATTTAACCTCTTCTTAACCTTTCTACTCAAAGGAGCAGAACCGTAGATTGCTAAAAATCTCCAGTTAGCAGAAAAGTCACCAATATCATTCTAATAATTTTGTCCGTATCTCCTCAAAGATCTTCCTAAAGTGTGTCACCCAGGATTGGATGCAATATTCCAGTCAAAGGCTGACTCACCATTTATAAAGGCTTAATATAATGTCCATGCCTCTGTCTTTAAGTCTCTGCGCACAAACCATATTTATGCTTTTATAACAGGCCTCTCCAAGTATTTGTGCACATACAGCCTGAGCTTTCTATGATCCTGGAGCATCTTTGAAATGGATTCCTTTTTCCATATTACCTCTCCTAACTCTTCTATGGAAATATATCACTCCATACATTAAATTGCATCTGCTATGTATCTGCCTATTTCACTCCTGCATCAAATCTTCCTGAAATCTGTTTGCATTGTTCCTTATTCCCTATCACATTCCTGAATTTTGTGTCATCTGAAAACTTTGAAATGATGCCTTTACACCCTAACCTAAGACATTATTATGTCAAAAAGATCAACGTCAATAATACCAAACCCTGGGGCACATCCTCTTGTCTCAGATCTCTGTCACTTTGCCAAATATATTGTTTCTATTCCTTTGCTGAATGTTTTGATGCTGGTCCCTGACAATGGTGTCAATACCTGTTAGAGGAGGGTTGGTGCATTTATTGAAATGGATGGCATTACAGAACTTGTGATCAATACAGACACATTAGAGTGACATTGTGATAAGTTGCTGTTTGACAGCTATGTTTGAAATTATTTGTTACTTCAATTGAGTTGTTTATTTGTTAATACGCCTGCTAAAGTAAAGAAGCAGACAATCACAAACTGATGTGTGATAATATCCTCTGATGTATTTTCAGAACCAGAGTTTCTTGTTGATTTCATAAGCTAACAGTGAATATATGACTTTTCTTTACTTCTAGGATACAATGACTGGAGGGAATTCTGTGAGCTGGAAAGATTAGAAACTAAAGCCAATTTAAGGAAAGCAATATCTGATTTAGATTTAGTTGAAAAGATAATGGATCTCTATGGGCATCCAAACAATATTGACATCTGGCTTGGTGGCTTAGCAGAAGATTTTCTCCCTGGAGCCAGAATTGGTCCATTATTTGCTTGTTTAATTGGAAAACAAATGAAAACTTTAAGAGAAGGCGATAGGTGAGTTTTATATTGTTTATTTCCAATCCATCCACATACCTAGACGGTTGGTCACAGCATTCTGCTAAATGTCTAGTTTTATTGCATTAACCAGCTTAATACAGATTAATCAAGAAATTTGGAGCAGAACAGATAGAACTAAAGAAAACCTGTGAGCACTGAAAATTACTAACTTCTTTTTCTGAGCAACTATTACTTTCAAAGGATACAATGTTCATGTTATTTTTGGAATCTTTATTGTGTATGAATATTGTGATTGTTAGGTTGGCAGTGATGGGTTTCTGGAGCATGCTATTTTAGGGAAAGGGATTAATAACAGGACTGCAGTAAAGTTAAACTGTTTAAGATTGTTGAGAAAAGGTTCCACAGATAACAAATAATGCAGCCTGACAGACATTTTAGATCAGATGGTACCTGTACTCCCACATATATACAAAAGATGTAGCAAAGCTGAAGAGAAGAGAATTAGATCCTTTTACATTTTGCAGCTTGTCACATGATAAGGGGGCTTTTTAAAATATTTTGAAGCCAATTTAATCTTGGGGTTACCTCATGGTTAATGGTTTGTGCTTTGATTCCACTTTAGATCTTATTTGGATGCCTCTGCTTAACAATGACCATAGTCTAACTCTGGTAGATGCCTACAAATATCCTCTTCTTCCATTTTCATTTCTCTCTGCTCTGAATGAAGCCGATGATTGTTGCTGTCACTGCTGCATCATCATAAGCATTGCTATCTCCTTAATCTACATAAGGAATTTCCTGAAGAAGGGCTCATGCCCGAAACATCGATTCCCCTGCTCCTTGGATGCTGCCTGACCTGCTGCGCTTTTCCAGCAACACATTTTCAGCTCTGACCTCAAGTATCTGCAGTCCTCACTTTCTCCTATAAGGAATTTCTATGCCAGAAACTCTAGCAGGGTTTTGACAACAGAATTGATATTTCCATGTAAAACATATAATACTGGCATTGCTTTATCCATGCTGCATCATTATTGAATCTCCCCCACGGTAATAGTGATACACAAGACCACTGTCCCTACTTTCTTTCTGGTACATTGATGACTGTGTTAGCATTGCATTGTGCTCTCACCCAGAACTGAGAAAAAATAATCAATTGTGCTTCGAATTTCCAACTTTTGTTCACCTTCACATAGCCTACATCTGACACCTCCTTTCTTTCATTTCTCTGTCTCCAATTCTGGGGCTAGGCTATCCACCAGATTTCATTACAAACCCATCAACTCCAGCAACTAATTTGACTGCAATTGCTCAAACACTGTTTCCTTTAAAGACTCAATTCCATTCTCCCATTTTCTCCATCTCCATTCCATATATTCTGATAATGCTATCGCCCACAATAGGACTTCTGCAATATCTGTCTTTTCCTTAATCATGAATTTCCATCACCTCTCCCTCCACTTCATCTGTTTCTTATCCATTTCCCACAATCTGTCCTCAGAGGAGTACAGTCTGTCATTTTTGACACATTCTGCATAAGGCCATCCTGAACACAGATTCCCCTCCCTTGTCAGCATTCCAAAGGACTATACCTTCATTACCACCTAGCAAATGCCTCTACCACTACCCCAACACCTCATTCCCTTCTTGTGATATCTTCTCATGCAACCACAGAAGTTGTTCTTTTTTACCACATCTCTCCTAAATGTCCAAAACCCCAAACACTCCTTCCAGGTAAATCAATGATTTACTCGTACTTTGTTCAAATGTAATTATGGCGGCACGGTGGCTCAGTAGTTAGCACTGCTGCCTCACAGCACCAGGACCCCAGGTTCGAATCCAGCCTTGGGTGACTGTCTGTGTGGAGTTTGCACATTTTCCCTGTGTCTGCGTGGGTTTCCTCCGGGTGCTCCGGTTTCCTCCTGCTGTCCAAAGATGTGCAAGTCAGATGAATTGACCATTCTAAATTGCCCATAGTGTTAGGTGCATTAGTCAGAGGGGAAATGGGTCTGGGTGGGTTACTCTTCAGAGGGTCAGTATGGACTGATTGGGCCAGTAGAGAATCCACACTGTAGGGAATCTAATCTATTCACTGCACACAACGTCACCTCCTTAACACGGGCAGCATGGTGGCTCAGTGGTTCACACTGCTACCTCACCGCGCCAGGATCCTGCATTTGATTCCAGCCTCGGGTGACTGCCTTTGTGCAGTTTGCACATTCTCCCCGTGTCTGCGTGGGTTTCCTTCGGGTGCTCAGGTTTACGCCCACAGTCCAAAGATGTGCAGGTTAGGTAAATTGGGCATGCTAAATTACCCATAGGGTTCAACCATGTGTTGGTTCAGTGCATTAGTGTGGGTAAATATAGGATAATGGGGTCTGGGTGGGTTGCTCTTAGGATCCACATTTTCCCATCCAACAAAGTTAGTTACAGCCCTTTCTGAAAGTGAAAGATTTCTTGCCATCTCCTCATAAGGTGGCATGGTGGCTCTGTGGTTAGTGCTGCTGCCTCCAAGCATCAGGGACCTAGGTTTCATTCTAGCCTTGGGCAACTGTCTGTGTGGAGTTTGCACATTCTCTCCTTATCTGCGTGGGTTTCCTCTGGGTGCTCTGGTTTCCTCCCACAATTCAAAGCTGTGCAGTTAGGTGAATTCCTGATGAAGGGCTTTTGCCCAAAACATTTATTTTCCTGGTCCTTGGATGCTGCCTGACCTGCTGTGCTTTTCCAGCACCACTCTCATCTAAACTCTGGTTTCCAGTATCTGCAGTTCTCACTTTTGCGTGAGGTGAATTGGCCTGGCTAAATTGCCTATAGTGCTCAGGGATGTGTAGGTTAGGTGCTTATGTCATGGTGATTGTCGAGTAAGAGGGTAATGGAATGGATCTGAGTGGGATACTCTTCAGAGGTTTAGTGTGGACTTGTTGGGCCAAAGGGCCTACTTCCACATTGTAAGGATTCTGTGACTCTATGCACTGAGCAAGCTAAAGGCAGACTGAGTGAGCACTTTACAAAATAATGCCACTCAGTCTGCAAGCATGAGTCCACCTTCCAGTTATTTGCCATCTTGCTTCTGTGCTGTCAGTTCTGTCTCAGCCTGTAGCAATGTTCCAGTGGAGAAACAGCATCTCACCTTCGGATGAGGCACTTTGCAACCACCTGGAATCAACATCAAGTTCAACACCTTCAAACCATGAACTCTGTCCTCTGTTTTGATTTATTTTGCCAAGTACTTGCCTGCTTCTTGTTTTCGTAATTTTTGCTTTTAGACAAATCTGGCCTTTATTCTGCCATTAACATTTACACTTGCACATGTACTTTGTTTCTTTACTACAGCTATTAACACTGCTTTGCCTTTTCGTCCATGACATTATTTTTATTTAATATCTCCCATCCTCAAACATATCTTCAAATTTCCTTTTTGACCACATCACCTTCAACAGCCCCTTCCCCACTGCCACCACTTCTGTTCCTTTCTCAACAGCATAAGACCTATCACATGTCTCTCTTTCTTCACTTTTAAAAAGTAATTTTGGACTTGAAGCATTAACTTTGTTTCTATCTCCACAGATGTGGATGGGCTTTCTGTTTTATTTGGTATCATTATTATTAGTGATAAATCAATTTATCAATATATTAATAAATTTCATGATACCGATGGCGAGTGTTTGAATTTGTAAAACTAAAATTGAGCCAAAGTGAATGTGTAACCCATTTAATTGAAGGGACAGTTTTCCTTCATTCATTTAAGAACATGTCCCAACTCACCGACCACAAAGACAGACATTTAAATGTTCCAGATTGATCAGTGTGCTCTGAAAATAGCTTTCAATGACCTCATTTACAAGCTGTTGCCATAGTTATTAGCCCAAAGCAAATTATTGTAAGCACTGTGAAAGTGCTACACTAAGAACAATAACGAACAACAGGAAAAGTTAACTCAGTAATCATACAAGGTCAAAGGAAAGTCATTTCATTCATGTGTGAGGTGATAGAGAACGAATGAAGGAAACATTCATTGCAATAAAAGCAAAGTGAGGAGTTGAAATTAAATCAAGTTCATGAATTGTAGAATGCTGCATATCTGTTGTAATCATTACACAAACAATAAATGTTTAACAGTATATGTCAGTATCCAAAAGAAAAGGAAAGAACTTGCATTTATATGGCAGCCTGAAACTTTCAAGCATTAAGGCAAATATTTTCCATAAATAACATTGCTGCCCATCTCCACAACGATGCTCCAATTCAAGCTATCAAATAAATGCTCAATGTGGCAATGCAGCAAGTTTGATAGCTGCTTACTAAAAAGAAAATTTTTTTAAAAAGTATTTTTTTCAAGTCACTGAGAGGTGTTAAAAGAAAAGAGATGATTCTCTCTTGCTGATAATGATGCCACTGGAGGGGAATTACAGATAAGTCATATTCAAACAGATGCAAATACCTATGTAATGGTAAAAATGTTGCAGAGCTAGAGAGCAATGAATAAGTAAAGATTTGAATCATAGTTTGTAAATTGAAAGAGACAGTGTAAATCATTGGAGATTGGGCATAGAATAAATTGGACTTAACATCGATCTAAATATGGGTGGGTTCATTTTGGATCAGTTTGAACTCAGAGAGAGAGGATGATGAGAGGCCAGGAAGCACATTGGAGAAGTCAACTCCACAGATGGCTGAAGTGTGGATTAAGATTTCCTTGGTGATTGGGACTAAAGTAGGAACAGAGATGGGCAACAATGCAGAGATGAGAGTAGTTTTGTTGATGGAAAGGACATAAGTCCTGAATTTCAATTCTGGATCTTAGGCCTGCTTATAAATTACCTCTGGCTGATGATTTAAAGTCTCTTGATGAATGATATTTGGTCAAAAATGATGCAATGGCTGAACTAGCAGAGGCCCTCCACAGTATGAGATTATTTATTAGATCAGACAGAATACATATTATTGAAGACTTCTCAGCAATAGTAGCTGGTTCTTTCACTGCAATATTGCTATGTATTTCTCTTAGCTAGTTAGCCGTACTTTAAAATTAAGATATTTAACATAGTAAAGTTATATCAAAGAAAATTAATATTAAAATTGGATTTAGTGAAAACTATTGAGTGGTACATCTCATCAGAACAGGGCACATTAACAAAATTTATAATGGCTTTAGCTTTAAAGTGATTGCATATTCAAAAGAGTCAATGAAGTACAAAAAAATTAAAGATACAAATAATACACTTAAGAGAAGAATTAGTGACTAGAAAAAGTATTCAAGAAGGAACACATTTAATGTGCTAACATCTCAGAATGATCAAGAAATGGAGTTTTTTGAAGAAGTAACAAAGAAGATTGATGAGGGCAGAGTGGTTGACGTGATCTATACGGACTTCAGTCAGGCGCTCGACAAGGTTCCCCGTTGGAGACTGGCTAGCCAGGTTAGATCTCATGGGATACAGAGAGATCGAGCCATTTAGATACAGAACTGGCTCAAAGGTAGAAGCCAGAGAGTGGTGGTGGAGGATTGTTTTTCAGACTGGAGGCTTATGACCAGTGGAGTGCTGGGTCCACTACTTTTCATCATTTATATAAATGATTTGGATGTGAGCATATGAGGTATAGTTAGTATGTTTACAGATAACACCAAAATTGGAGGTGTAGTAGACAGCGAAGAATGTTACCTCAGGTTACAATGGGATTTTGGTCATATGGGCCAATGGGCTGAGAAGTGGCAGATGGAGTTTAATTTAGATAAATGTGAGGTGCTGCATTTTGGGAAAGCAAATCTTAGCAGGACTTATACACTTAATGGTAAGGTCCTAGGGAGTGTTGCTGAACAAAGAGACCTTGGAGTGCAGGTTCATATCTCCTTGAAAGTGGAGTCGTAGGTAGATAGGATAGTACAGAATGTGTTTGGTATGCTTTTCTTTATTGGTCAGAGTATTGAGTACAGGAGTTGGGAGGTCATGTTGCGGCTCTACAGGACATTGGTTAGGCCACTTTTGGAACATTTCATGCAATTCTGGTCTCCTTCCTATTGGAAGGATGTTGTGAAACTTGAAAGGGTTCAGAAAAGATTTACAGGGATGTTGCTAGGGTTAGAGGATTTGAGCTGTAAGGAGAGGTTGAATAGGCTGGGGCGTTTTTCTCTGGAACGTTGGAGGCTAGGGGATGATCTTATAAAATCATGAGGGGCATGGATAGGATAAATAGACAAAGTCATTTCCCTGGGATGGGTGAGTCCAGAACTAGAGGACATAGGTTTAGGGTGAGAGGAAAAAGATATAAAAGAGACCTAAGGGGCAATTTTTTTCACACAGAGGGCAGGGCATGTATGGAATGAGGTGCCAGAGGACGTGGTGGAGGCTAGCACGATTGCAACATTTCAACGGCGTCCGAATGGATATATGAATAGGAAGGATTTGGAGGGATATGGGCCAGGTGCTGGCAGGTGGGACTAGATTAGGTTGGGATATCTGGTCAGCATGGATGAGTTGAACCGAAGGATCTGTTTTCGTGCTGTACATCTCTATGACTAAATGTCCGATAGGAAGTAATATTAGGTAAGCACCTGTACTGAATTTTGCACGGTCAGTTTTATGAAACCTTGCAGCATTATATAAAGGAAAAGAAATTTGTTCTATTTCTCTCAGTTCATGATTCTGACGTAGAACTTTTCTCATTGGCATTGACTGTGGGCAAGTCATTCACCAGTTGCTTGTAGTTTTCTACCCATTCATTTTAATGGGGAATTGCTGTAGACATTGCTCCCAAAGTATCTGCCATATGCAGTCTCTGAACAAATCTTTCTCCCAGCATCATAAGGTAGGGTAATTCCTTCATAGGTTGCTTGAAAGATGGACAGTTCTGGGCATTCACTCTGCGCTCTCGCATTATTTTCCTTCCGGGTACTGCTATTTCATAAGTATGAATAAAACAATTGCAGTGTAACTTCCACTATTAATTAGCGAATCGAAACATCATTTTTAATTCGCTCACAGGATCTGGGCATTGCTGCTCGCCTCATCTTCATTGCACACACATAATTGCCCTGATGACTGTTAAGAGTCAACTGCATTGCTCCGGGTCTGGAGTCGCAGGTGGGCCAGATCAAATAAATACCGTAGTTTCCTTCCTTAAAGCATATTGTCAACCAATTTCCCCAAAACACAGCACCAGTTTCAGATTACCATTAGATTCTTAATGCCATATTTTTATTCAGCTCATACGTAGCAGGATTTGAACCAAGGTCCCTATATTAATAGGCTGGCAGTAATATCACTTGGCTGTCACCTCCCCATTAATGTGAACAGGCGAGGAACTGTGTCTAATGGCTATAAGTGTCCTGTTCCTTAAGCAACATTTGACCTTTGAGTACAGAATGACCTTTTGCCTCTGGAGCCACTGCCTGCATTCTCATGCATAGAACACCAACCATAGAAAAATACAGCACAGAACAGGACCTTTGGCCCACAATGTTGTGCCGAGGTTTAATCCTAATGTAAAATATAATAACATAACCAATGCACCCCTCAAACACATCCTCCAAACAAAGTCATTTTGCAAAACGAGCATGTGCATAATGCCTCAGCATTTGAAAACCTTGAGTGGATTGTACTGCGATATTCCGCCTAAGCATTCTCAATCTTCATTTTGAGTCTCTCAGTGAGGTTTGCAGCCCATAACCCTGGCCTTCGATGGAGTGACCACGCACTGGGAAAGGTTCCCCAATGCTTTGTTTTTGGAGCTTGAACCTTTGACTGACAGTGACTTCAGAAACCAGAAATCAAAGCATCTGCACAACAATTGGTGTGAACCAGCCCTGAACCATGGAGGAATCTCAGATTGGCTGCATGTTCATGCAGCCACACAGCTTAAAGGGAACATTGTCCCACAGATTATTCCTCAGTCTTAAACCTCTGGATGAATAGGATGAAGTTCTCCCTGACTTTATTCAGATACAGCAAGGTTAATTTGAGATGAATGATTTTGAATTAATTAATTAATTTTTTTTTTTTTATATTGTCACATGCATTTTGCAATGAAATACAATAAAATAAATGAAAAGCTTCCATTTGTTGCCTTAATCTGGTGCCATTTTAAGAGGTTAATAAGAAGAGAAAATAAGAAGATGTAGCTTTAAAAGAAGACCCGTCTACGATGGAGTTCTGAGCCGCCCTCCAACGAATGTTGAAGTTGCCAATACTCAGGCACCACCTTTCGCTGCTGTATCGACTCACCTTCACCACCGCCTACACCGGGCCCAACAACCTTAGAGTTTGTTGCCACAATCGATGTTTCCCTGTTGCCCTCCTGCCACCAAATTGCCAGCGGCGGACTCAACCAATGATGAAGTTGCCAATCTTCAGGCACCATCTTTCGCCACTGGGCCTACCTCACAAATGTCATCTCAGAGCTCTCTCTAACCTACTTTGGGCTTGCTCTCCCCTACACTGGGCTGACTCCACCTTGCACTAAGTTTGCTCTTCTCTGTGCTGGGCTCGGTCTCTCTTGCCCTTGGCTCAGTCTCCTCTGCACTAGGCTCACTCTCCCTTGCGCTGGTCTCGCTTTCCCTCACACTAGGCTTGCTCTGCCCTGTGCTGGGCTCACTCCCCTTCCCCTATGGGTATCTCCTTCGTCAATGCCATCCCAACTGCCACTGCCATCTCTGATTGTCAGCAGGAGCCGACTTTGTTGCAGCCACTGCTGCACATGCCCGGGATTCACGTCAGCTCTCACCCAACTAAAGACGTCGAGAAAAGCTATTAAAGAGAAAAAAAGTAGAAGGATATTGACATGATATTGTCTGTCATAACCGTAGTCAAAATTATTGCCATGCAGTTTCAATTATTAATTAGCCCAGAGAGATATTCCTTTTTAGTAACAGCAGGCAATGAACTGTGTCTAGGGTCAATGAGTGCCCTTTTCCTTCAGCAACATTTGATCTCTGAGTGCGGACCATCTTGTTGTACCTTCCTTCCTGACCCAAAAGAAGATAATCTAACCATGCTTTTTGAATTCACAAAAAAATTGAGTTTATTAATTAATAAATATGAGAAGAATTAGTAATGCAATATGCATAGACAGAGATTGAACATGAGACGAATCTAGCAGAATGCTAGTTTTTTAAAAAAGGACCATGCAGGTGAAATAGTTGAACCTTGCAGCCATTACGTTGGAGGTTACCAGTAGCTTTGACATTAATCGTTCAACAGTCAATTTCACGATGCTTAATTTGCTGGATCAGTTGAGATTCTGTAGTTCTGATTCTTTTCAGCTGTGATTGAATTCCAGCATCAAAACCGATTTTGCTTTCCAGTTTCCTTTTTTGACCAGTTTGTAGCACTCTCGGTGAAAGTGCCTTTACCTGCAATACAGGCATAACCAGCGGATAGTTCTTAGACTATGACCTTCATGGTATGTTAACACTGGAACACAGAAATGTACGCACAAGAATGCTTAGTCCTACTAATCCTCACCAGTTAAATCTGTCTTTTTAACCCCTGTCCTTGTGTTGTCTTCAAAGGAAAAATCAAATAAATATTTCTCCAGTTTGGGACATAATCCAAGAGGGCGGCTTGTTTGTTGAATAAGGGGATTATCAACCCCTTACTATCTTTGCAGTCACAAGAGCTCTCAGTCCAGTCTATTTCAACTTGTTTCTTCTCCTTACCCCCATCCCACCCCCACTTTGAAGTACTGTTATTCTAAGTTCCTTCTGCATTGCAGTTGGGTGAAATTTCATGTTTGTCTCTTTCTAGACATTCTTCTTAATTAACGTGCACAGCCATTTTTAGCTATATCAGCCCTCTTTTAAAAAAACATTTTTGGAATTACAAGATAAAAATATCCACAATACTTTGGGCTTCTGACTCGTAATCATGACAATAATCTTTCATTTTTTTATTCCTTTTCCCTTGAAATAGTGATTCCATAGACTGTCATAAAATTAACATTTCATTAAAGTATTTGAGGATGTTGGGGTCACTGGCAAAATCAATATCGGCCTTGAGAAGGTTGTAATGAGCTGTCAGCTTGAACCACAGCAGTACAACAGGCATGATTAGACCCACAGGGATCTTACTGGGGGAGTTTCAGCATTTCAACTCACTGACAGTGAAGGAACAGTCACGTTGTTCCAGGTCAGGGTACATGGTGTGTGACTTGGAGGGCAGTTTGCAAACGGTGGTCTTCCTGTACATCTGCTGCCATTTTTCTAACCGATGATAGAGGCAAGATTAGAGTGGTGCCGGAAAGCACAGCAGGTCAGGCAGCATCCGAGGAGCAGGAAAATCGATGTTTCGGGCAAAAGCCCTTCATCAGGAATGATTATAGAGGTACAGGTTTGGAAGTTGCTGTTGAAGATGCCTCAGTGAGTTGTTACAACGTATATATTATAGATGGTACACATTGTGTCAGTTATGGAGAGAGCAAATTTTGCCAACTGTAAAAATAGAGGGTCTATTCTGTGCTTTCTTCTGCAGTTTTACTTGTAGAGCATTTGCACATTCCCTTTTATTCAGAGCAAGATAGAATTTGAATTTTGGATCTATGTGACCATATAAGTTCTATGTAATGACTTGTACTTTGTGTAATCTAGTCAGATCATAAAGAAGAAAGGATCTCTCATGTTGCTAAGTGTTTACTGTGAGAAAGTAAATGCATTTATTGATGTGAACAAGCTATGCATCTTTGACGAGTACATTAAAACTGGCACCACAAGTTAGAGCAATTCTCAGATATTTCCTCCAATAGATTGGAAGGATTGAACTGTGTTAATGCAGTTGTTACCTTCGTAACTGCTAACAATCAAGATTGTCTTGGGGCTGGTGACCAAATCTGACTACAGAAATGCACCCAGATCTGTGACTACCTCCTGTGAAGATCCTGCATTTAGAAATGGGTATATTCATATGTGACTAACTTCAATTCCATAACTCTGTTTCTTGTTCTATTTATTTTGTCTTGGGTTGATAGAACTACTGACAATAGTGATGTCTGCACAGTCCTTGTGGTGATAAAGTTCTGTTGACTCCTTGAGAATACCCTCCATTGTGTTGTGTGGTCTATCAATGTGTTAAATGTGACAGACTTTGAACAAGATCTAGCAACTCAAGACTGGGCATTCATGAGGTGCTGTGAACCATTAGCAGCTGCAGAATTGTACTCAGCACAATATGGAAACACATGGCCCAGCATAAGCCCCATTGTAACATTACTATAAAGGCAGGGAATCAACCTTGGTTCAATGAAAAGTGGAGGAAGAGCAGCACCAGGCATGTATAAAAATGAAGTATCAATCTGGTGTAGCTACAAAACAGGACTAATGGCATTTAAAACAATGTAAGCAGCAAGTGATAGACAGGGCTAAGCAATTTCATACCCAAGGGATCAGGCCTAAGCTCTGCAGTCCTACCAGTTGCAGAGCATTGGGTCAAGGACCCAGTTGAATGATAGTGACTAATTAAACAATTCCTTGGAGGAGGCTCCACAAATACCCCGTCCACCAAAATGTGGGAGCCCAACACATTAGGACAAAATTTTAAGGCTGAAGCATTCACAGCAATCTACAACCAGAAGTGCTGGGTGAATGATCCATCTCAGCCTACTGCAGAAATCCCCAACATCACAGATGGTTAGGCAGAGGACATATTTCCACATGTCTCCGACATCACTGCAAACATGCATGGTGCATTTAGAATAGCTGTTAATATCTCTAGCATTGACTTTTAACTATTGTCCCAGTCTCAACCTTCTGTTCTTGTGCACTTGTGACAGTGCAACCACAGAGGAAGTGACCTCTTCTAAGGAGTCACCATTGTCATTGTATAACTTGGCTCACCTGCTACAGGACAGACAAATGTCATGTGGATGATAAAAGATATGATTGAGTAATTCTAATGTAAGAATATTTGAACTTAGCATTATGCACATTATTGTATTTCAATCACAGTTGTCCTGCAGTCAATGTGAATGAGTGGTGTCTGGTGACTGTCCAACATTTCATTCTACCACATGTTATCAAGCAAGCGGGCAATCCACTTAGTTTTGGTGACTCCTTTCCTTCTGTTGTTAGCTTGAGGTTTTTAACTGAATCATGTTGTCTGCCTTTCCATCATGTCCTGTGGCCTCCTTCGAAGAGGGACAGATCAAACCTGTACAGGAGAGCCAGAACAAATGGTGAACAACTGTTGGTAGTGACAATGCGAGACAGGTATGACATTACAGAATGATGAGGATGAATGTCAGTGGTGGATGGATCAATTGTGATGTGAAAAACACTGTGGAAAAGACTGATGCATTTACCTGTAATTTAGTGAGGACTGTGAGGACTGATGCGCTGGGCTAGATCTGGGAAGGTAGTGTGGACAATTTTGGATGACATACTCACATCAGACTCTCACCGTCCTACCTTGCTGAGGTCATTGAACAGTTTCCTACATTGTATCCAACAGCATGGCACAATTTAGTGCTCGCAAGTTGTATCATTAATAAATCATTCGTAAAATCATAGAACAGAATACCTACAATGTGGAAGCTGGCCATTCAGCCCATCAAGACTACACCAACCCTCTGAAGACTACCTACCCCTACCTTATCACCCTGCATTTCCCATAGCCTGCACACCCCTGGATACCATAGGAAAGTTTAGCATGGTCAATTCACCTAACCTGCACATCTTTGGACTGAGTGTACCAGCAGGGAACCCATGCAGACACAGGAAGAATGTCCAAACTCCACACAGTCAGCCAAGACTGGAATCAAACGTAGGTCGCTAGTGCTGTGAGGCAGCAGTGAGGAGAAAGTGAGCACTGCAGGTGCTGGACATTAGGGTCGAGACTGTGGTGCTGGAAAAGCACAGCATATCAGGCAGCATCCGAGGAGCAAAAGAATCAACAATTCAGGCATAAGCCTTTCATCAGGAATGTGCGGCGGTGGTCCTTACCAGTGAGCCACCATGCCCCCCCCCCCCCCCCCTCCACCCACCCCAGTGCTTGAGGATGCGATTCGAACCTAGGGATAAATAACAACATAAGAAATAGGAGGATGAGTAGGCCATTCAGCTCTTCAAGTCTGTTCGGGCATCCTACAAGATCATGATTGATCAGCCCCAGGCCTCAGTTCCTTTTTTGTGTTAACCACTCATCACCCTCAACTCCCTGATATTTCAAAAGCTATCCACCTCCTCTTTAAATAGTGATCTCATATTCACAACTCTCTGGGAAAGAGAATTTCAGACATTTGCTCACCTCTGGGAGAAAATATTCCTTAACATCTGAGTTTTAATTGAGTATTCCTTATTCTCCAATTATGCCCCTGAGTTCAAGACTACCCCATCAGTGGAAACATCTTCTTAATAATTGAATTCCAAGGAATAATTTTTGTGACATCCCACCAGTTGTCTGTATCCAACTTGAAAATGATCCATTAACGGTCTGTCTTCTCTGTGTCAACAATCTTCAATCCATGCTAATATTTTACCCCCCATTATGGGGACATAATTCTTCAATAATCACTTATGTAACAATTTATCAAATCTAAGTATACTGATGGTTGTCCTTTCTCAGCTCCTCATGAAAAGCTCCAACAACTCTACCAAGCATGATTTCCTTTTCATAAAACCATGCTGCCTCTGTTTGATTTTGTTAAGCCTTTCTGAATGTCCAGCTATTACTTCCATAATAATAGACACATTCACATCTGGATATCACTCTTGGATAATCGGACTAATAGAGTTTTTACAATTCCCATATTACTTATGTATGTGGAATTATCAGGAGCTGAACATGTCCAGTGTTAACCTGCTCAAATGATCATACAGTAAGAACAACCACCAAAGTTGCCAGGGCCTTTTTATTTATATTAGCATTTTAGTTTAAATCATGGTTTTCACATTGCACTCATGTTTTTCAACAAGTGAAGACAGTGGAGAAGACAATCTTGGCACAGAACAGCCCAAGCAGGCTTTTTTAAATCATGAATTTATGTAACCGTATAAAACAGGTGTGGGAGGTCACTAGTTTACTTTGCATCATCCCCAATTTTTGCTTCCATTGACTTTAAGTCAAATCAACCCCTTAGAGATCAAGGCGAGTCACATCCCCACAAGCAATGTTTACAGCACCCCTGTTAGAGACACATCCTTCCTCTGGGATGTGAGATGTTGTGGGACAGCCCTGAGAGTTAATCCCATTAATGACAGCAAGCGGATTCCAATGCAGGCGATTTTGAACTTCTTCTGGTCAAAATTTGTCTTTTGAGATTGAAATGAGGTCTAGGAGTTCACACGAATTTAGTTGTTTACATTAGATTAGACTATTTTCTTCACTTAGAATAATGACTGCTGTTACTTAATGAATATATGAGTAAGGTGATAAAAACAACTATTTATTGATAAAAGTAGAAGTCCAACTACACAGAAATGTAAGTGTCAGAGATTACAAGTAGTGAAATCACTCCTTGCTTTGCCCATTTCTCCATCACCAGCTGAGGAAAGAGGCGCAATTTTTCACAGGCATATCCCATTCCCCAAGTAAATTTGTCAGGTTGGCTTGGGCAACATTTAAGTGTTCCAAATGTTTCTTTAAAATGTTAAATTATTGCATGTGCTAATGAAAGGCAGGGCATCTTTTTCCCTCTCCAAAATTAGTCAAGCATTGTTCATGCTCTAACTCATTTTTCTGACTCCAAACCAGCCTTACCAGTGATGCTAAAAGGAGCAACTACAAGCTTCTGAAAACCATGGGTTAAATAGGGCCAGTGGGTCTGACAGTGATTCGCATTTTAGAAAAGAACCACATTTCAGAGAAAGAATCTCTAACTGTAATTAAGACTGGTATTTTGGCAATAGTCTTGAAAGACATTAAAGGGGAAAATAGAGGCTGCAGCATAAATATACAACAGAATGAAAGGTGGTGGGGGTGGGGGGGTCTTCAGGACTGCCCCAATGCAGAACCAGAAAAAGAATGCCTCATTGCTTTGATGTTTTAGTGGTTTCTAATAAACTAGTGGTTAAATAATCAGAAAAGGGAGAAAGTGAGGTCTGCAGATGCTGGAGATCAGAGATGGAAATGTGTTGCTGGAAAAGCGCAGCAGGTCAGGCAGCATCTAGGGAACAGGAGAATCGACGTTTCGGGCATTAGCCCTTCTTCAGGAAGAAGGGCTAATGCCCGAAACGTCGATTCTCCTGTTCCCTAGATGCTGCCTGACCTGCTGCGCTTTTCCAGCAACACATTTCCATATCAAATAATCAGAAAAGCAAAACAAAAGGATTAAGATAATTGTCAGAAATTAGGAGTTTATTCTGAAGTACCAGAAAGTTAACATCCAGTGTTATCACATAGATGGATATGTATGGAATATGTTCTAGCATTTATTTGGTTGAAATTAGGTTAGCTGCTTGGGGTTTTGAAGTGCAACTAATTGTTGCAGATATTAGAGTGAACTCTCCCGTAGCTGGTAATGTAATTGTGAAAGTGTGTTTATCTTTTTTTGGCCACATATTCATAAGAGTGTGGATCATTTGACATAAAAGTTAGGTTTCTGTCGAAGCTCTGGGCGGATAGTTTAGAAAGAGGTATTACTGAAAACATTGAATGAGGCTAGCAACGCTGAAGGGGAATCGATGGTTATGGGGAAAGGGCAGGAAAGTGGAAATGAGGAATCAGCAGTGATCCTATTGAACACGAGAAGCAGGGTCAAGAGTCCAAGCAGCCTATTCCTGTTCTTATGGTCTTATGATCGTAATATGGAAACCTTGGAAAATAAATAACATGTTTATAACTTGAAAAGACATGATATTTTTGGTGAGTTCCATTATACAATAAGGGTTCAACAAATTGTTTATTGTGTCAAAGAAAGTAAACTTAAAAGCCTCTTCATGATGGAAGTTTATGATTTCTTATGGAGTGGTCCAGCAGTAATCCTGTTTTTTTTTATTAAAATACAAGTTGAAAGGAGCTTTTATTAAATATTCATTTAAATGTGCAGTATAGGCCTATAAATCAGCAATCCTGTTTAGAAAGCTTTACTCCTTTCTTCATGCTAAGTCATCACTAAAAAATTAGATCCCGTTAAATGGCTTTCAGAACTCTTGCTATCTATTTTTACTTTTCTAGTTAGCTTTCTCTCATTTTCTAATTTCTTTTTCCTGAGTAACCTTCTATTCATGGTCTGGCATTTTTTACGCTCTGACCAACCCTCTGAATTGCCACTCATCTTTGCACAAGTACAGTATATTCTTTTTGCTTAAGCTGATGTTTTCATGAACTGTGATGGTGGTCCTCTCCTGGATTTTTTTTTGTAAGAGGAATACGTTTGCAGATTGCTCTGCTATAACATGTGTTTCGTCAGTGAGAATTCGCTATAATGTAATTGACGAATTTGGGACACTGTTTCTAAAATGCTACCTGCAACACGATTACATCCTCAACACTTTTAAGCTCTATTTCTAAAGTCCAATTTTTCTATAATGCAGGGTTGCTCAAGAATGCAACCATCACGTTATAGAAGAACTACTTATATTCTGAGCATTCTGAATTATCTCCTTTAGTGCCAGCCACTACTTTTCTGTTGATTTGAGTATTAGTCCATTTCAGCTGGCTTAAATTTCATGCTCATATAGCTGCAGCATTTCCATTTAAAATAGTAATCTTAGACTCAATCTTCTCTCTTTCAATAAATGCAAAGTGCATCATATTGTAATTACTGCTGCCTTGAGGTGGCTTTACCCTGAGGTTATTAATTCATTCTGTCTCATTACACAATATCAAATCTAATATAACCTGTTCTCTGGTTGATTCCACACTGTGCTTAGTGTAAGAAACTATCTCAAAAGCATTCTGAATACTCTTCATCCAGGCTATTGTCACCAATTGAATTTTTCCAGTCTACATGTAGATTAAAGTTATGTGATTATTGCCATGACTTTGGAACCAGTATAGAATATTTCTTCTTCTATACCTCATCCATTTAGGGGTGCGATAGGCCAATCCTACATGTGATTCCTCTTCCCTACTATTCCTCATTTCCGCCCAAATTGATTCTGCCTCTTGACCACCAGCACCAAGATCACCTCTGGTTCAACCAAAACTGAAAATTCTGCATGAAACTCCACAGGTCTGGCATCATCTGTGGAGAGAAGAACAGAGTTAATGCTTAGAGTCTGAGAAAGCTGTTCTTCAAAACTGATTGTCACCTTTAATTATTATACCGATGCCTTGTTTGATGAAGAGTGTCATGCCACCACTTTTCCCCCTTTATTATTCATTTTAAGATGCTGTGGACCCCTCAATATTCAGAACCCAATTCTTGTGGTCCTGCAGCTTTGCCTCTGCAATGGCTATAAGATTATAGTTGCTTACTTAAAAGATATATTGTTAATGAATTTACTTGTTATGAACATTACATGCATTCAGATTTAGAGCCATATGTTTTGTCTTTTTGAAATTTTTGTGACATCTAGACTTGACTGTTCATGTTTTCTCTCTACAGCTGTTACCAGACCTGCTGAGCTTCCCCAGTACTTGCTGATTTTGTTTCAGATTTCCAGCATCGTCAGTTCTTTGGGTTTATATAAGAATCTGCCTTTAAAATATTTAATAACCCTGCTTCTATGCTTCTGAGACAAGGAATTCAAATAGCACACAACTCTGACAGAGAAAATGTCTCCTGATCTCTATCCTGAAAGGGCAATCCACAATTTTTAAACAATGTGCAATTATTAGACGTTGTGGATTTGTATTCTAAGCGCTTGCAATCTATCACGATTACTATATAACTGCTGCTTCAATAATCAGTTCTGCAAACTGTCCTCAATAAGATAGTATCGAGCACAATTAATGGCAGGCATGTATGTGCACATAGTGGATCACAATTTGGTTCTGGAATAACATACCTAATACCCAAAAGATGGCTGCAAGTAAGTCCAATTCCTTAGCGCAGTTAAGGGATCATTTTTAAAATTTTCCTGTATATGGTAGCAGAATATGAATTATGCACTCTGTTCTACAGTTCTGTTTTACACTCAGTAACTTACAGTTTTTAGGTGTTTCAAATCACCCCCAGATCTCTGGTTCTGACACTGGACTTATTTAGGGAATGGGAAATGAAGAAGGCAGTAGACAGGTGTTTCAGGGCAAAAGAATCTTTACGTTTATTTAAATACAAAAAGGTAAGTATAATACAAGAAATAAAGCTAAATGCAATAAACAGTGAAGTTGACACAATCAATTATACAGAGGTGAGTAATTAAATACACTACTAAATAAAACACAGATTAAGCATTATTAGGACCTAAATGACAGGTTTACTTACAGGAACTTTAATCAGGCTTCCTACCCTTGGGGTCCCAATGCACAGTCACCTCTGCCTTCCCTTCCCCGCTAGCTAGGTCAGAAACTTTGCGGTCTCGGGAGTTTCAACTCACCACTGGGGAAGACACAATTTTAAAGTGCACCCTGAGGTTCTTGCTGTTGGTTCTCATGGTTTGGAATAGGCCTGTGTTTGGAAGCTCTTGTTTGGCTTCTCCCCTCTCGATATCCTTTGTTGCAATGATGCTCTTGGTTTAGCTTCCAGAGTCAGTTTCTCAGTTTGGCCTGTGTGGTCCTTGTTTCCAAAGCTGCTTGTTGGGGCTGGAAATCTTTGGGGAAGCTGTTTCTGCAGAAACGTGTTGACAAAGCTTCTCCTCCCAGGTCAGATCAGGGCTAGCAGTTATACAGATCGTGTGACCCATTATCTCTTCTCAAATCTGTGTTGCCAATGTGTTACTGGTGCTCTCTTTGAAGTCAATTGGCTTCCCGATAGTTAAGAGTTTGTGTAAGTATGTTTTGATTGAAGTTTAATGTCCGGTATCTGTGTAGGCCCCATACTGTCCAGGCTGGATAGCCCGAAGTGTAAAACTAAGTCCAGAGTCTTTGTTTTGGTTGATTGTTCTCTTAGAGTGGAGGTATGAATTGGAATTCCAGGCTAAACAATAGTCCCAGATTGAAATCATTTTGGCATTGTATGTATTTGTTGCAGTCTGAGTTCAGGTTTTTGTCCAGTGTTTTAGATGCTAGAAAAGTCCAAGGTCTTGTCCAGTATGATAGATAATAGGGATTTTGGCTCAATCCTACACTGGTTCCATCACAGTTCTGTTAACATTGCCAGGCACACTGCCCACAACAGTAATATTGCCCCCCCACCATCTCTCCAACCCCTCAAACATAACTTCCATTATCCACCTCTTGAGAACACGTACAAAGGCTAGTACCAACCTTCACATTGTTTGAACTTACTCTGAGCCCAATCAACAAGGAATATCAAGACTGTTATCTCACAAGCTTCAGAATTACAAGGTTTGAG